>NC_061492.1:24736260-24764814 GCF_022539355.2 Hippoglossus stenolepis
TGTTGTGGTACCTGCTCGTAGGTGGTGTGCATAACAATGGCTACGTTTATCACCTCCGCCCAAGCCTCTCCTTTGTGGCGCTTGATTTCTGACCTAGACAGCTCTTTGACTTTTCACACTCCCCATAAGGCTCAGCCATATACAGCAAAGCCTGCCAAAATATATTCAACTCATGTTTGTTCCTCTCCACGGAAGTCTTTGTAGTAAAAGGCGAAAGACTTGTGCGCGTGGGGAGAAACCAGAGCTGCATGGCTCCTCTGTTGGAGAGCAGCAGAGGAGCCTCTCGGTCACAGTCACCACCTTCAATGGCCTCTCTTTGCTTTCCGCATGTCAGATCCCAGTGTGCAACATTCCCCAACTCCGCCCCATCTGCCAACCAAAATTATACACGCCTTTATTACCTCCTGCCCTGACTACCGTGATTGGCTTTAAGCCTGCCTAAGCAATACATCCCTGGAACCACTTACATTCGCTCTCCAAAATGCTGACTCTGGTTTTCACCAAGTTCTAGAAGGTCTTGGAGTGAAAGCAAGTTTCCATTCTTGACAAACGCTTCTAACTCAATTTGAATCCAGTTCAAGCTCATTGTGACCCTTGCATGGTCACGGGTCAAAGCAGTGAGCCATCAGAGCGGTTTCACACACTTGTGTGCCAGGCCGTTACCTCTTCACTTTCATTGAGCCAGTGTAGAATTCACTTTGATACGCTGACAATTGTTTGAGTGTTTGGTTTTCTACAAGGTAAGAACAGTGCACCTGCCCCAGCGGCACTGCAATGCTAGGTCGATGCGTGGAGAAAGGAGCAAAGCCCAAATTTCTGCCCTCATGTGCCAAAAATCTGCTTCTAATATGTAGTCCCCTTACATAGAGGACATATCAGATATTAAACTGATAAGAACAGATACTACACTTTTCCTGATCTTAGCCAAAAGGCCGGAAGCGATAAGCCCCAAGTGCTGATGTCCACGCCTGCTTCACAAATCTCACTTTGTTGTGGTACCCGCTCGTAGGTGCATAACAATGGCTGCTGCTTACTGCCCAAGCTCTCCTTTGTGGCGCTTTGACTTCTGACCTAGACAGCTCTTTGACTTTCACAATTTCATATAAGGCTCAGCCATACAGCAAAGCCTGCCAAAAATATATCTAACTCATGTTTGTTCCTTTCCACGGAAGCTTCCTATAAAGGCGAAAGACTTGTAAAGCAGAAGAGAAACCAGAGTCAGCATGGCCCTCTGTTGGAGAGCAGCAGAGGAGCCTCTCGGTCACAGTCACCACTCACGGTAGGCCTCTCTTTGCTTTCCGCATGTCAGACCCCAGTATGCAACATTCCTAACCCGCCCCCATCTGCCAACCAAAATTATACACGTCTCTTTATTACCTCCTGCCCTGACTACTGTGATTGGCTTTTTAAGCCTGCCTAAGCAATACATCCCTGAACCACTTACATTCGCTCCAAAAATGCTACACCTGGTTTCTCACCAAGTCTCCCAGAAGGTCTTGGAGTGAAAGCAAGTTTCCATTCTTGACAAACGCTTCTAACTCAATTTGGAATCCAGTTCAAGCTCATTGTGACCATGGCATGGTCACGCCACAAAGCAGTGAGCCATCAGAGCGGTTTCACACTTGTGTGCCAGGCCGTTACCTCACTTTCATTGAGCCAGTGAATTCACTTTGATACGCGATAATTGTTTGAGTGTTTGGTTTTCTACAAGGTAAGAACAGAGTAAAACTGCTCCCAGCGGCACTGCAATGCTAGGTCGTGGATGCGTGGAGAGAAAGGAGCAAGCTCCAAATTTCTGCTCCTCATGCCAAAAAATCTGCTTAACATGTAGTCCTCATATAGAGGACATATCAGGATATTAAACTGATAAGAACAGATACTACACTTGATCTTAGCCAAAAGGCCGAGAAGAAGCGTATAACCCCCAAGCGTTGATGTCCACGCCAAGCTCTTGGCACAAATCTCACTTGTTGTGGTACTCCCGTTCGTAGGTGGTGTAGTATACCAATGGCTGCTGTTTATCACCTCCGCCCAAGCTCTCCTTTTGTGGCGCTTTGATTTCCTGACTCAGACAGCTCTTTTTGACTTTCACACTCTACAAGGCTCAGCCACAAGCAGCAAAGCCTGCCAAAAATATATTCAACTCATGTTTGTTCCTCTCCACGGAAGTCTTCAGTAAAAGGCGAAAGACTTGTGCGTTATGAAGAGAAACTAGAGTCAGCATGGCCCTCTGTTGAGAGCAGCAGAGAGCCTCCTCGTCACAGTCACCACCTTCTACGGTAGGGCCTCTCTTGCTTTCCATGCTGATCCCATGCAACATTCCCAACCCGCCCCATCTGCCAACCAAAATTATACACGCCTTTATTACCTCCTGCCCTGACTACTGTGATTGGCTTTTAAGCCTGCCTACAATACATCCCTGAACCACTTACATTCGCTCCAAAATGCTGACTTGGTTTCTCACCAAGTCTCCAGAAGGTCTTGGAGGAAAGCAAAGTTTCATTCTTGACAAACGCTTCTAACTCAATTTGGAATCCAGTTCAAGCTCATTGCACTGCGTGCATGGTCAGAACGCCATGAGTGAGCCATCAGAGCGGTTTCATTACACTTGTGTGTGCTGTGGAAATGTTACCCTCACTTTCATTGAGCTATGTAGAATTCACTTTGAGTACGCGACAATATTGTTTGAGTGTTTGGTTTTCTACAAGGTAAGAACAGAGTGCACCGTCTCAGCGGTACTGCAATGCTAGGCCGAGGCATGGAGAAAGGAGCAAGCCCAAATTCTGCCTCATGCCAAAATCTGTTTAATATGTAGTCCTCATATAGAGTGACATATCAGATATTAAACTGATAAGAACAGATACTACACTTGATCTTAGCCAAAAAGGCCGAGAAGCCATAAGCCCCAAGTGTTGGATGTCCACGCCAAGCCTTTGGCACAAATCTCACTTGTTGTGTACCCTGCTCGTAGGTGTGCATAACAATGGCTGCTGCTTATCACCTCCGCCCTAAGCCTCTCCTTTGTGGCGCTTGATTGACCTAGACAGCTCTTTTGACTTTTTCTGCCACTTCATAAGGCTCAGCCATACAGCAAAGCCTGCCAAAAATATATCTAACTCATGTTTGTTCCTCCCCCACGGGAAGTCTTTAGTAGTATGCTGGCGAAAGACTTGTGCGTTATGAAGAGAAACCAGAGTCAGCATATCTCTCTGTTGAGAGCAGCAGGAGCCTCTCGGTCACAGTCACCACTCTTCACGGTAGGCCTCTTTGCTTTCCGTATGTCAGACCCCAGCATGCAACATTAACCCGCCCCATCTGCCAACCAAAATTATACACGTCTTTATTACTCTCCTGCCCTGACTACTGTGATTGGCGTTTAAGCCTGCTCTAAGCAATACATCCCTGAACCACTTACATCATCCAAATGCTGACTCTGGTTTTCAGCCAAGTCTCCCAGAAGGTCTTGAGGAAAGTGTTTCATTCTTGACAAACGCTTCTAACTCCACTGGAATCCAGTTCAAGCCTGACAGACTCCTGTGCATGGTCACGTCACAAAGCAGTGAGCCATCAGGAGCGGTTTCACACACTTGTGTGTGCCAGGCCGTTACCTCACTTTCATTGAGCCAGTGTAGAATTCACTTTGATACGCGATAATTGTTTGAGTGTTTGGTTTCTACAAGGTAAGAACAGAGTGCACCGCTCCCAGCGGCAGTCTGCAATGCTAGGTCGACATGCGTGAGAGAAAGGAGCAAGCTCCAAATTCTCTGGCTTCATGCCAAAAATCTGCTTAATATGTAGTCCTCATATAGAGGACATATCAGATAACAACTGATAAGAACAGATACTACACTTGATCTTAGCCAAAAGGCCGAGAAGCGATAAGCCCTAAGTGTTGGATGTCCACGCCAAGCTCTTGGGCACAAATCTCACTTTGTTGTGGTACCCCGCTCGTAGGTGCATAACAATGGCTGCTGCTTATCACCTCCGCCTAAGCTCTCCTTTGTGGCGCTTGATTTCTGACTCAGACAGCCTTTTGACTTTCACACTCTACAAGGCTCAGCCATACAGCAAAGCCTGCCAAAATATATTCAACTCATGTTTGTTCTCTTCAATGGAAGTCTTTAGTAAAAGGCGAAAGACTTGTGCTGCTATGAAGAGAAACCAGAGTCAGCATGGCTCCTCCTGTTGAGAGCAGCAGAGGAGCTTCCCGGTCACAGTCACCACCTTCACGGTAGGGCCTCCTCTTTGCTTTCCGCATGTCAGATCCCCAGTATGCAACATTCCCAACCCGGCCCCCATCTGCCAACCAAAATTATACACGTCTTTATTACCTCCTGCCCTGACTACTGTGATTGGCTTAAGCCTGCCTAAGCAATACATCCCCAACCACTTACATTCGCTCTCCAAAATGCTGACTCTGGTTTCTCACCAAGTCTCCCAGAAGGTCTTGAGTGAAAGCAAGTTTCCATTCTGACAAACGCTTCTAACTCAATTTGGAATCCAGTTCAAGCTCATTGTGACCTCTGCATGGTCACGCCACAAAGCAGTGAGCCATCAGAGCGGTTTCACACACATTTAGAAAGCAGGCCAAGTACTTCACTTCATATTGAGCCAGTGTAGAATTCACTTTGATACGCGACAATTGTTTGAGTGTTTGGTTTTCTACAAGGTAAGAACAGAGCAAACTGCTCCCAGCGGCACTGCAATGCTAGGTCGATGCGTGAGAGAAAGGAGCAAGCTCCAAATTTCTGCCCTCATGCCAAAATCTGCTTAACAGGTAGTCCTATATAGAGGACATATCAGATATTAAACTGATAAGAACAGATACTACACTTGATCTTAGCCAAAAGGCTGAGAAGCGATAAGCCCCAAGTGTTGGATGTCCACGCCAAGCTCTTGGCACAAATCTCACTTCTGTTGTGGTACCCTCGCTCGTAGGTGCATAACAATGGCTGCTGCTGCTTATCACCTCCGCCTCAAGCCTCCTTTTTGTGGCGCTGATTTCTGACTCCAGGACAGCTCTTTGACTTTTCATAATTTCATAAGGCCCAGCCATACAGCAAAGCCTGCCACAAAAAATATATTCAATCATGTTTGTTCCTTTCCACGGAAGTCTTTAGTAAAAGAAGTAAAGACTTGTGCGTTATGAAGAGAAACCAGAGTCAGCATGGCTCCCCTGTTGGAGAGCAGCAGAGGAGCCTCCTCGGTCACAGTCACCACCTCTCACGGTAGGCCTCTTTGCTTTCCGCATGTCAGATCCCAGTATGCAAATATTCCCAACCCGCCCCCATCTGCCAACCAAAATTATACACGCCTTTATTACCTCCTGCCCTGACTACTGTGATTGGCTTTAAGCCTGCCTAAGCAATACATCCCTGAACCACTTACATTCGCCTCCAAATGCTGACTTGGTTTCTCACCAAGTCTCCCAGAAGGTCTTGAGTGAAAGCAAGTTTCCAGCTCTGACAAACGCTCTAACTCCAATTTGGAATCCAGTTCAAGCTCATTGTGACCTCGCATGGTCACACAAAGCAGTGAGCCATCGAGCGGTTTCCACACACTCTGTGTGTGCCAGGCCAAGTACCTCACTTCTTGTTGAGCCAGTGTAGAATTCACTTTGATACGCGACAATTGTTTGAGTGTTTGGTTTTCTACAAGGTAAGAACAGAGTGCACCGCTCCCAGCGGCACTGCAATGCTAGCACAGTCGATGCAAGATAAGCTCCAAATTTCTGCCCTCATGCCAAAAATCTGCTTAATATGTAGTCCTCATATAGAGGACATATCAGATATTAAACTGATAAGAACAGAGCATTACACTTGATCTTAGCCAAAAGGCCGAGAAGCGATAACCCCTAAGTGTTGGATGTCCACGCCAAGCTCTTGGCACAAATCTCACGGTTGTGGTACCCGTCGTAGGTGTGTGTGTGTATAACAATGGCTGCTGCTTATCACCTCCGCCTCAAGCTCTTTGTGGCGCCTTGATTTCTGACCTAGACAGCTCTTTGACTTTTCACACTCTCATAAGGCTCAGCCATACAGCAAAGCCTGCCAAAATATATTCAACTCATGTTTGTTCCTCCCTTCCACGGAAGTCTTCAGTAAAAGGCCAGACCTCACTTTCATTGAGCCAGTGTAGAATCTACTTTTGATACGCGACAATTGTTTGAGGTTTGGTTTTCTATAAGGTAAGAACAGAGTGCACCGTCTCCCAGCGCACTGCAATGCTAGGACGATGGATGTGAGAGAAAGGAGCAAGCTCCAAATTCTGCCCCCTCATGCCAAAATCTGCTTAATATGTAGTCCCCATATAGAGGACATATCAGATATTAAACTGATAAGAATATACTACACTTGATCTTAGCCAAAAGGCCGAGAAGCCGATAAGCCCCAAGTGTTGATGTCCACGCCAAGCCTTTTTGGCACAAATCTCACTTGTTGTGGTACCTCGTCTCGTAGGTGTGCATAACAATGGCTGCTGCTTATCAACACCTCTCACTTCAAGCCTCCTTTGTGGCGCTTGGATTTCTGACTCCAGACAGCCTTTGACTTTCACAATTTCCATAAGGCTCACTTCTACAGCAAAGCCTGCCAAAAATATATTCAATCATGTTTGTTCCTCTCCACGGAAGTCTTTAGTAAAAGGCGAACACTTGTGCGCTATGAAGAGAAACCAGAGTCAGCATGGCCCTCTGTTGAGAGCAGCAGAGGAGCCTCTGTCACAGTCACCACCTTCACGGTAGGGCTCTCTTTGCTTTCCGCATGTCAGATCCCAGTATGCACATTCTAACCCGCCCCCATCTGCCAACCAAAATTATACACGTCTTTATTACCTCCTGCCCTGACTCACTGTGATTGGCGTTAAGCCTGCCTACAATACATCCCTGGAACCACTCTCATATCTGCTCCAAAATGCTGACTTCTGGTTTCTCACCAAGTCTCCCTAGAAGATCTGAGTAGAAAGAAGCTTCATCTTTTGACAAACGCCTAACTCAATTTGGAATCCAGTTCAAGCTCATTGTGACCTCAGGCATGGTCAGCCGCCATAAAGCAGTGAGCCATCAGAGCGGTTTCACACACTTGTGTGTGCCAGGCCGTTACCTCACTTTCATTGAGCCAGGTAGTGTAGAATTCACTTTTGATACGACAATTGTTTGAGGTTTGGTTTTCTTACAAGGTAAGAACAGGCACCGTTCCCAGCGGTGCACTGCAATGCTAGGTCGATGGGTGAGAGAAAGGAGCAAGCTCCAAATTTCCTTCGCCCCTCATGCCAAAATCTGCTTAATATGTAGTCCCCTTAAGATAGAGGACATATCAGATATTAAACTGATAAGAACAGATACACTTGATCTTAGCCAAAAGGCCGAGAAGCGATAAGCCCCAAGTGTTGGATGTCCACGCCAAGCTCTTGGCACAAATCTCACTTGTTGTGGTACTCCTGCCTCGTAGGTGCATAACAATGGCTGCCGCTTATCACCACCTCGCCAAGCTCTCCCTTTGTGGCGCCTTTGATTTCCTGACCTAGACAGTTTCAATTTTTCACACCCCATAAGGCTCAGCCATACAGCAAAGCCTGCCAAAAATATACTAACTCATGTTTGTTCCTCTCCCCACGGAAGTCTTTAGTAAAAGGCGAAAGACTTTAGGCAAGTATGAAGAGAAACCAGAGGTCAGCATGGCCCTCTCTGTTGAGAGCAGCAGAGAGGAGCCTCTCGTCACAGTCACCACCTTTCACGGTAGGCTCCTTGCTTTCCGCATGTCAGATCCCAGTATGCAACATTCTTAACCCGCCCCATCTGCCAACCAAAATTATAATACACGCCTTTATTACTTCCTCCTGCCCTGATCTACGATTGGCTTTTAAGCCTGCCTAAGCAATACATCCCTGAACCACTTACATTCGCTTCCAAAATGCCGACTCTGGTTTCTCACCAAGTCTCCCAGAAGGTCTTGAGGAAAAAGCAAGTTTCCATTCTTGACAAACGCTTCTAACTCAATTTGAATCCAGTTCAAGCTCATTGTGACCCTGTGCATGGTCACGTCACAAAGCAGTGAGCCATCAGAGCGGCTTCCCACACACTTGTGTGTGCCAGGCCGTTACTCTCACTTTCAATATGTAGTAGAATTCACTTTGATACGCGATAAATTGTTTGAGTGTTTGAGCCATACAAGAACAGAGTGCACCGTTCCCAGCGGCACTGCAATGCTAGGTCGATGCGGGAGAGAAAGAGCAAGCTCCAAATTTCTGCCCTCACAAAAATCTGTTTAATATGTAGTCCCTTATATAGAGGACATATCAGATATTAAACTGATAAGAACAGATACTACACTTGATCTTAGCCAAAGGCCGTAGCGATAAGCCCTAAGTGTTGGATGTCCACGCTAAGCTCTTGGTACAAATCTCACTTGTTGTGGTACCCTGCCTGTAGGTGTGCATAACAATGGCTGCTGCTTATCACCTCCCGCCAAGCTCTCCTTTGTGGCGCTTGATTTCTGACCTAGACAGCTCTTTGACTTTTATTGAATTTCATAAGGCTCAGCCATACAGCAAAGCTCTGCCAAAATATATTCACCATGTTTGTTCCTCTCTGTCGAAGTCTTTAGTAAAAGGCGAAGACTTAGCGTTATGGAAGAGGAACCAGAGTCAGCATGGCCCTCTGTTGGAGAGCAGCAGAGGAGCCTCTCGGTCACAGTCACCACTCACGGTAGGCCTCTCTTTGCTTTCCGCGTGAGATGTCAGATCCCCAGTATGCACATTCTTAACCCGCTTCCCCATCTGCCAACCAAAATTATACACGCCTTTATTACTTCCTGCCCTGACTACTGTGATTGGCTTTAAGCCTGCCTACAATACATCCCTGAACCACTTGTATATCTGGCTCCAAAATGCTGACTCTGGTTTCTCACCAAGTCTCCCAGAAGGTCTTGAGTGAAAGCAAGTTTCCATTCTGACAAACGCTCTAACTCACTTGGAATCCAGTTCAAGCTCACAGACCTCACATGGTCACGCTACAAAGCAGTGAGCCATCAGGAGCGGTTTCACACACTGTGCTCAGGTCATACTTACCTCTTCATTCGAGCCAGTGTAGAATTCACTTTGATACGCGACAAATTGCTTGAGTGTTTGGTTTTCACAAGGTAAGAACAGAGCACCGTTCCCAGCGGCACTGCAATGCTAGGTCGATGCGTGGAGAGAAAAGGAGCAAGCCCAAATTTCTGCCCTCAGTGCCAAAATCTGCTTAATATGTAGTCCTCATATAGAGGACATATCAGATATTAAACTGATAAGAACAGATATCACACTTGATTTTAGCCAAAAGGCCGAGGAAGCTTATAACTTCTCTGTTGATGTCCACGCTAAGCTCTTGGCACAATCTCACTTGTTGTGGTACCTCGCTCGTAGGTGTGTATAACAATGGCTGCTGCTTATCACCTCCGCCCCAAGCTCTCTCCTTTGTGGCGCTTGATTTCTGACCTAGACAGCTCTTTTATTCACACTCTACAAGGCCTGCAGCCACAGCAAAGCCTGCCAAAATATATTCAACTCATGTTTGTTCCTTTCCACGGAAGTCTTTAGTAAAGGCGAAAAAGACTTGTGCGTTATGAAGAGAAACTAGAGTCAGTATGCCCTCTGTTGGAGAGCAGCAGAGAGGAGCCTCCCGGTCACAGTCACCACCTTCACGGTAGGCCTCTTTTTGCTTTCCCGCATGTCAGGATCCCCAGTATGCAACATTCTAACCCGCCCCCCATCTGCCAACCAAAATTATACACGCCTTTATTACCTCTGCCCTGACTCACATTGTGATTGGCTTTAAGCCTGCCTAAGCAATACATCCCTGGAACCACTTACATATCTGCTCCAAAATGCTGACTCTGGTTTCTCACCAAGTCTCCCAGAAGGTCTTGAGTGAAAGCAAGTTTCATTCTTGACAAACGCTTCGAACTCAATTTGGAATCCAGTTCAAGCTCATTGTGACCCCGTGCATGGTCACGCTACCAAGCAGTGAGCCATCAGAGCGGTTTCACACACTCTGTGTGCTGTGTCACACTCTTCACTTCTTAATATTGAGCCAGTGTAGAATCTTACTCTTTGATACGCAAATAATTGTTTGAGTGTTTAAGCTACAAGGTAAGAACAGAGTGCACCGTTCCCAGCGGCACTGGTACTCGTTAGGTCGATATGGAGACAAAGGAGCAAGCTCCAAATTTCTGCCCTCATGCCAAAATCTGCTTAATATGTAGTCCTCATATAGAGGACATATCAGATATTAAACTGATAAGAACAGATACTACACTTGATCTTAGCCAAAAGGCCGAGTAGCTTATAAGCCCCAAGTGTTAGATGTCCACGCAAGCTCTGGCACAAATCTCACTTGTTGTGGTACCCCCGCTCGTAGGTGTGTGTACACAATGGCTGCTGCTTATCACCCGCCTCAAGCTCTCCTTTGTGGCGCTGATTTCTGACCTAGACAGCTCTTTTTACTTTTCACACTCTATAAGGCTCAGCCATACAGCAAAAGCCTTACAAAATATATATATTCAACTCATGTTTGCTCCTTCATTTGAAGTCTTTAGTAAAGGCTAAAGACTTGTGCGTTATGAAGAGAAACCAGAGTCAGCATGGCCCTCTGTTGGAGATGGCAGAGGAGCCTCGGTCATAAGCTCACCACCTTCACGGTAGGCTCCTTTATTTCTCTCCGCATGTCACATCCCAGTATGCAACATTCTAACTCCGCCCCATCTGCCAACCAAAATTATACACGCCTTTATTACCTCCTGCCCTGACTACTGTGATTGGCTTTTTAAGCCTGCCTAAGCACACATCCCTGAACCACTTACATTCGCTCCAAAATGCTGACTCTGGTTTCTACCAAGTCTCCCAGAAGGTCTTGAGGAAGTGTTTCCATTCTTGGACAAACGCCTTAACTCAATTTGGAATCCAGTTCAAGCTCATTGTAACTTCGTGCATGGTCAATACGTGCCACTAAGCAGTGAGCCATCAGAGCGTTTCACACAATTTGTGTGTGCCAGGCCAAGCATTCTTTACTTTCATTGAGCCAGTGTAGAATTCACTTTACATGCAACACCACGGAGTGTTTGGTTTTCTGGCTGCAAGAACAGAGTGCACTCGGCTCCCAGCGGCACCAGAATGCTAGGTCGATGCGTGGAGACAAAGGAGCAAGCTCCAAATTTCGCCAGCCCCTCATGCCAAAAATCTGCTTAATATGTAGTCCCCTATATAGAGGACATATCAGATATTAAACTGATAGAACAGGAGCTTACACTTGATCTTAGCCAAAAGGCCGAGAAGGATAAGCCCCAAGTGTTGGATGTCCCACATAGTTTTGGCACAAATTCTACTTTGTTGTGGTACTTCGTCAGAGGTTGTGCATAATAATGGCTGCTGTCTTATCACCTCCGCCCCAAGCCTCCTTTGTGGCGCTTTGATTTCTGACCTAGACAGCCTTTGACTTTCACACTCTTACAAGGCTCAGCCATACAGCAAAGCCTGCCAAAAATATATTCAACTCATGTTTGTTCCTTCACGGGAAGTTTCCAGTAAAAGGCTAAAGATTTGTGCGTTATGAAGAGAAACCAGAGTCAGCATGGCCCTCTGTTGAGAGCAGCAGAGAGCCGGTCACAGTCACCACCTTCACGGTAGGCCTCTTTGCTTTCCGCATGTCAGATCCCAGTATGCAACATTCCCAACCCGCCCCATCTGCCAACCAAAATTATACACGCCTCTTCTATTACCTCCTGCCTGACTACTGTGATTGGCTTTAAGCCTGCCTACAATACATCCCTGAACCACTTACATTCGCTTCCAAATGCTGACTCTGGTTTCTCACCAAGTCTCCCAGAAGGTCTTGAGGAAAGTAAGTTTCCATTCTGATAACGCTTCTAACTCAATTTGAATCCAGTTCAAGCTCATTGTGACCCCGCGGCATGGTCACGCCACAAAGCAGTGAGCCATCAGAGTGGTTTCACACACTTGTGTGTGCCAGGCCGTTACCTCTGTTTCATTGAGCCAGTGTAGAATTCACTTTTTGATACGCGACAATTGTTTGAGTGTTTGTTTTCTTAAGCAAGGTAGAGAACAGAGTGCACCCGTCTCCCAGCGGCACTGCAAATGCTAGGTCGATGTTGAGAGAAAGGAGCAAGCTCCAAATTACTGCCCTCATGCCAAAATCTAATATGTAGTCCTCATATAGAGGACATATCAGATATTAAACTGATAAGAACAGATACTACACTTGATCTTAGCCAAAAGGCCGAGAAGCGATAAGCCCCAAGTGTTGGATGTCCACGCCAAGCTCTTGGCACAAATCTCACTTGGTTGTGGTACTCCCCGTCTCAGAGGTGTGCATAACAATGGCTGCTGTTTATCACCTCCGCCTGCTCTCCTTTTTGTGGCGCTGATTTCTGACTCCAGATACAGCTCTTTGACTTTTCACACCCTCATAAGGCTCAGCCATACAGCAAAGCTCAAAAATATATTCAACTCATGTTTGTTCCTTCCAGCGTGAAGTCTTTAGTAAAAGGCGAAAGATCGGTAAGTACAGGAAGAGGTAAACTAGAGTCAGCATGGCCCTCTGTTGGAGAGCAGCAGAGGATCCTCTCGGTCACAGTCACTCACCTTCACGGTAGGCCCTCTTTGCTTTCCGTGATGTCAGATCCTTGTGTATAACATTCCCAACCTGCCCCCTATCTGCTAACCAAAAATTATACACGTCTTTATTACCTCCTGCCCTGACTACTGTGATTGGCTTTTAAGTCGTTCTAAGCAATACATCCCTGGAACCACTTACATTCGCTCCAAAATGCTGACTCCTGGTTTCTCACCGTCTCCCAGAAGGTCTTGAGTGAAAGCAAGTTTCCATTCTTGACAAACGCTTCTAACTCAATTTGAATCCAGTTCAAGCTCATTGTGACCCCGTGCATGGTCACGTCACTAAGCAGTGAGTTGCACTGAGCGGTTTCACACACTTGTGTGTGCCAGGCCGTTACCTCAGTTTCAGCCTGAGCCAGTGTAGAATTCACTTTGATACGCGACAATTGTTTGAGTGTTTGGTTTTCTACAAGGTAAGAACAGAGTGCACCGCTTCCCAGCGGCACTGCAATGCTAGGGTCGATACATGAGAGAAAGGAGCAAGCTCCAAATACGTCTCATGCCAAAATCTGCTTAATATGTAGTCCTTTATATAGAGGATATATCAGGATATTAAACTGATAAGAACAGATACTACACTTGATCTTAGCCAAAGGTCGAGAAGCTTATAAGCCCCAAGTGTTGATGTCCACGCCAAGCTCTTTTGGCACAAATCTCACTTGTTGTGGTACCCTCGTTCGTAGGTGTGCATAATAATGAAGGCATGCTTATCACCTCCGCCTGCTCTCTCTTGTGGCGCTTGATTTCCTGACTTAGGACAGCTCTTTGACTTTTCACAATTTCATATGGCTCAGCCATACAGCAAAAGCCTGCTAAAATATATTCAACTTGTATGTTTGTTCCTTTCCACGGAAGTCTGTAGTAAAAGGCGAAAGACTTAGGTAAAAGAGGAAGAGAAACCAGGAGCCGGCATGGCCCTCTGTTGGAGAGCAGCAGAGGATCCTCTCGGTCACAGTCACCACCTTCACGGTAGGCCTCTTTTCTTTATTTCCGTATGTCAGATCCTAGTATGCAACATTCCCAACTCCGCCCCCCATCTGCCAACCAAAATTATACACGCTTTATTACCTCCTGCCTCGTGACTACTGGATGGCTTTTGCCCGCTCTAAGCAATACATCCCTGAACCACTTACATTCGCTCCAAAATGCTGACTCTGGTTTCTCACCAAGTCTCCCAGAAGGTCTTGAGTGAAAGCAAGTTTCCATTCTTGACAAACGCTTAACTCAGAATGGAATCCAGTTCGGGCTTCATTGTGACTCTGCGGCATGGTCACGCTAATAGGCAGTGAGCCATCGAGCGGTTTCCACACACTTGTGTGTGCTGTGTCATACCTCAGTTTCATTGAACCAGTGTAGAATCTTACTTGATACGCGACAATTGTTTGAGTGTTTGGTTTTCTACAAGGTAAGAACAGAGTGCACCGCTTCCCGCGCACTGCAATGCTAGGTCGATGCGTGAGACAAAGGAGCAAGCTCCAAATTTCTGCCCTCATGCCAAAAATCTGTTAATATGTAGTCCTCATATAGAGGATATATCAGATATTAAACTGATAAGAACAGGATATCACACTTGATCTTAGCCAAAAGGCCGAGAAGCGATAAACCCCAAGTGTTGATGTCCACGCCAAGCTCTTGGCAAAATCTCACTGTTGTGGTACTCCCTTGTCAGAGGTGTGCATAGCAATGGCTGCTGTTTATCACCTCCCGCTGAAAAGCTCTCCCCTTTGTGGCGCCTTGATTTCACCTAGACAGCTCATTGACTTGTCACAATTTACAAGGCTCAGCCATACAGCAAAGCCTGCCAAAAATATATTCAACTCATGTTTGTTCCTCTCCACGGAAGTCTTTAGTGTGCTAAAGACTTGTGCTAGAAGAGAAACCAGAGTCAGCATGGCCCTCTGTTGGAGAGCAGCAGAGGGAGCCTCTTGTCACAGTCACCACCACGGTAGGCTCTTCTTTGCTTTCCGCATGTCAGATCCCAGTACATGCAACATTCCCAACCCGCCCCATCTGCCAACCAAAATTATACACGCCTTATTATCTCCTGCCCTGACTACTGTTATTGGCTTTGCCTGCCTCAAGTAATACATCCTGAACTACTTTACATTTGGCCTGAAACAAATGCTGACTCTGATTTCTCACCAAGTTCCCAGAAGGTCTTGAGTGAAAGCAAGTTTCCATTCTTTGACAAACGCTTTCTAACTCAATTTGGGAATCCAGTTCAAGTCATTGTGACTCTGCACATGTGGTCACGCTACTAAGCAGTGAGCCATCAGAGCGGTTTCACACTTGTGTGTGCTAGGCCGTTACCTCACTTTCATTGAGCCAGTGTAGAATTCACTTTGATAATGCCATCAATTGTTTGAGTGTTTGGTTTCCTACAAGGTAAGAACAGAGGCACCGCCTCAGCGGCACTGCAATGCTAGGTCAATGAGACAAAGGAGCAAGCTCCAAATTTCTGTTCCTCATGCCAAAAATCTGCTTAATATGTAGTCCTCATATAGAGGACATATCACATTAAACTGATAAGAACAGATACTACACTTGATCTTAGCCAAAAGGCCGAGAAGCTTATAAACCCTGGGCGTTGGATGTCCACGCCAAGCTCTTGGTAAAATCTCACTTGTTGTGGTACTCCCTGTTCGTAGGTGTGCATAGCAATGGCTGCTGCTTATCACCTCCGCCTAAGCTCTCCTTCGTGGCACTTCTGATTTCGACCTAGACAGCTCATTGACTTGTCACACCTCTTACAAGGCTCAGCCATACAGCAAAGCCTTTCCGCCAAAAATATATTCAACTCATGTTTGTTCCTTCCACGGAAGTCTTTGTGCAAAGGCTTAAAGACTTGAAGCAGAAGAGAAACCAGAGTCAGCATGGCTCCTCTGTTGGAGAGCAGCAGAGGAGCCTCTCGGTCACAGTCACCACCTTTCACGGTAGGCCTCTCTTTGCTTTCCGCATGTCAGATCCTAGTATGCAACATTCTTAACCCGTTTCCATCTGCTAACCAAAATTATACAACGTCTTTATTACCTCCTGCCCTGATCGACTGTGGATTCTGGCTTAAGCCTGCCTAAGCAATACATCCCTGAACCACTCTATATCTGCTCCAAAATGCTGACTCTGGTTTCTCTCACCAAGTCTCCCAGGAAGGTCTTGAGGAAAGCAAGTTTCCATTCTGATGCTCCGCTTCTAACTCAATTTGGAATCCAGTTCAAGCTCATTGTGACCTCGCGTGCATGGTCACGCCACTACAGTGAGCCATCAGAGCGGTTTCACACACTTGTGTGCTGTGTCAAGTACTCAGTTTCATTGAGCCAGTGAATTCACTTTGATACGCGACACAATTGTTTGAGTGTTTGGTTTTCTACAAGGTAAGAACAGAGTGCACCGGTTCCCAGCGGCACTGCAATGCTAGGGTCGATGCGTGAGAGAAAGGAGCAAGCTCCAAATTTCTGCCTCCTCATGCCAAAATCTGTTTAATATGTAGTCCCTATATAGAGGACATATCAGACATTAAACTGATAAGAACAGATACTACACTTGATCTTAGCCAAAAGGCCGAGAAGGATAAGCCCCAAGTGTTGGATGTCCACGCCAAGCTCTTGGCACAAATCTCAATTTTGGTTGTGGTACCCCGCTCTCGTGAGGGTGTGCATAACAATGGCTGCTGCTTATCACCTCCGCCTCAAGCTCTCCTTGTGGCGCTTGATTTCTGACTCCAGACAGCTCATTGACTTCATACCCCCATAAGGCTCAGCCATACAGCAAAGCCTACAAAAATATATTCAACTCCATGTTTGTTCCTTCACGGCCTTTAGTAAAAGGCGCGAAAGATCAGCAGAAGAGAGAAAATCCAGAGGTCAGGCATGTGGTCTCTGTTGAGAGCAGCAGAGGTTTCCTCGGTCACAGTCACCACCTTCACGGTAGGCCTCTTTGCTTTCCGCATGTCAGATCCCAGTATGCAACATTCCTAACCCGCTTCCCCATCTGCCAACCAAAATTATACACTGCTTCTTATTACCTCCTGCCCTGACTACTGTGATTGGCTTTAAGCCTGTCAGCTAATACATCTCCAACCACTTACATTCGTCTCCAAAATGTTGACTTGGTTTCTCACCAAGTCTCTAGAAGGTCTTGAGTGAAAGCAAGTTTCCATTCTGACAAACGTCACTAATTTGAATCCAGTTCAAGCTCAGTCAGGAATTTGCATGGTCACACATGGTGAGCCATCAGAGCGGTTTCACAGCACTGTGTGCTAGGTCATTGCTACTCTAATTTCATTGAGCCAGTGTAGAATTCACTTTGATACGCGACAATTGTTTGAGTGTTTGGTTTTCTACAAGGTAAGAACAGAGTGCACCTGCTCCCAGCGGCACTGCAATGCCAGGGTCGATGCGTGGAGAGAAAGGAGCAAGCTCCAAATTTCTGCCCCATGCCAAAAATCTGCTTAATATGTAGTCTCACATAGAGTGACATATCAGATATGCTATAACTATAGTATCAGATACTACACTTTCCCGCCATTCAGCCAAAAGGCTTCAGGCGATAAGCCTAAGTGTTGGATGTCCACGCCTAAGCTCTGCACAAATCTCACTTTGTTGTGGTACCTGTCTGCAGGTGTGCATAACAATGGCTGCCGCTTATCACCTCCGCTCAAGCTCTCTCGGCGCTTTGATTTCTGAGACCTGCAGATAGCCCATTGACTTTTCACACTCTATAAGGCTCAGCCATACAGCAAAGCTCTGCCAAAATTATATATTCAATCATTATATGTTGTTCC
The DNA here is from genome assembly GCF_022539355.2 of Hippoglossus stenolepis. Lineage (NCBI taxonomy): Eukaryota > Metazoa > Chordata > Actinopteri > Pleuronectiformes > Pleuronectidae > Hippoglossus > Hippoglossus stenolepis. The sequence goes on from NC_061492.1 coordinate 24,753,710, forward strand.
TTTCCAATGCAAGTCTTTAGTAAAGGCGAAAGACTTGTGTTAGTGAAGGAGGAACCAGAGCCAGTATGGCCCTCTGTTGAGGAGCAGCAGAGGAGCCTCCGGCCTGCAGTCACCACCTTCACGTAGGCCTCTCTTTGCTTTCGATGTCAGATCCCCAGTATGCAACATTCCCAACTCCGCCCATCTGCCAACCAAAATTATACACGCTGCCTTATTAATTCTCCTGCCCTGACTACTGTGATTGGCTTTTAAGCCCGTTCAAGCAATACATCCCTAGAACTAATTTACATTCGCTCCAGGTTGTCGACTCTGGTTTCTCACCAAGTCTCCCAGAAGGTCTTGAGTGAAAGCAAGTTTCCATTCTTGGACAAACGCTTCTAACTCAATTTGGAATCCAGTTCAAGCTCATTGTACCCGTGCATGGTCACGTCACTACAGTGAGCTATCAGAGCGGTTTCACACACTTGTGTGTGCCAGGCCGTTACTGCCTGAATATTTGTGTGTGAATCTTACTTTTTGATACGCGACAATTGTTTGAGTGTTTGGTTTTCTACAAGGTAAGAACAGAGTGCACCATTCCCAGCGGCAGAACTGCAATGCTAGGTCGATGCGTGGAGAGAAAAAGGAGCAAGCTCCAAATTCTGCCCTCATGCCAAAATCTGCTTAATATGTAGTCCCTTATATAGAGGACATATCAGATATTAAACTGATAAGAACAGATAATTACACTTGATCTTAGCCAAAGGCCGAGAAGCGATAAGCCCCAAGTGTTGGATGTCCACGCCGTTTTGGCACAAATCTCACTTGTTGTGGTACCCTGTCTGTAGGTGTGCATAACAATGGCTGCTGCTTATCACCTTGCCCAAGCTCTCCTTTGTGGCGCTGATTTCTGACCTAGACAGCTCTTTGACTTTCACACTCTATAAGGCTCACATACAGCAAAGCTCATAACAATATATTCAACTCATGTTTGTTCCTTTCCCCACGGAAGTCTTTAGTAAAAGGTGAAAGACTTGTGCGTTATGAAGAGAAACCAGAGTCAGCATGGCCCTCTGTTGGAGAGCAGCAGAGGAGCCTCTGGTCAGCAGTCATCACCTTCACTAGGCTCCTCTTTGCTTTCCCGCATGTCAGATCCCAGTATGCAACATTCCCAACCTCGGGCCTCTTATCCAAGCAACCAAAATTATACACGCCTTTATTACTCCTCCCTGCCCTGACTACTGTGGATTATTTTTAAGCCTGCTTAAGCAATACATCCTGAACCACGATATTCGCTCCAAAATGCTGACTCTGGTTTCCTCTCTACCAAGTCTCCTAGAAGGTCTTGAGTGAAAGTAAGTTTCATTCTTGACAAACGCTTCTAACTAATTTGGAACGCAGTCTAAGCCTCCATTGTGACTCAGGTATTTGTCACGCCACAAAGCAGTGAGCCATCAGATGGTTTCACACACTTGTGTGTGCCAGGCCGCTACCTCACTTCATTGAGCCAGTAGAATTCACTTTTGATACGCGATGAATTGTTTGAGTGTTTGGCTTTTTACAAGGTGTTAGAACAGAGTGCACCGCTCCCAGCGGCACTGCAATGCTAGGTCGACATGGAGAGCAAAGGAGCAAGCCCAAATTTCGCTCTCATGCCAAAAAATCTGCTTAATATGTAGTCCCTATATAGAGGACATATCAGATATTAAACTGATAAGAACAGATACTACACTGATCTAGCCAAAAGGCCGAGAAGCGATAAGCCCCAAGTGTTGATGTCCACGCTAAGCTCTTGGCACACCCCACTTTGTTGTGGTACCCTTCGTTCGTAGGTGTGTGTACAATGGCTGCTGCTTATCACCTCCGCCCAAGCTCTCCTTGTGGCGCTTGATTTCTGACCTAGACAGCTCTTTTGACTTTCACAATTTCATAAGGCCCAGCCATACAGCAAAGCCTGCCAACAATATATTCAACTCATGTTTGTTCCTCCATTTGAAGTCTTTAGTAAAAGTAAAGACTTGTGCGTTATGAAGAGAAACCAGAGTCAGCATGGCCTCTGTTGGAGAGCAAGAGGTTTCTCGTCACAGTCACCACCTTCACGGTAGGCCTCTCTTTGCTTTCCGCATGTCAGAGCTCAGTATGTAAACATTCTAACCCGCCCATCTGCCAACCAAAATTATACACGTCTTTATTACCTCCTGCCCTGACTACTGTGGGATTGGCTTTTGCTTGCCTAAGCACACATCCTTGAACCACTTACATTCCGCCTTCCAAAATGCTGACTCTGGTTTCTCACCAAGTCTCCCAGAAGGTCTTGAGTGAAAGCAGCAAGTTTCCATTCTGACAAACGCTTCTAACTCAATTTGGAATCCAGTTCAAGCTCATTGTGACCTCGCATGGTCACGCTCACAAAGCAGTGAGCCATCAGAGCGTTTCCACACACTTGTGTGTGCCAGGTCACACCTCAGTTTCATTGAGCCAGTGTAGAACCCACTTTGATACGCGACAATTGTTTGAGTGTTTGGTTTTCTACAAGGTAAGAACAGAGTGCACTGCTCCCAGCGGCACTGTAATGCTAGGTCGATGCGTTGAGAGAAAGGAGTAAGCCTGTAGCTCATTGCCTCAGGCGTGAAAATGTGACCAAAGTATATGTAGTCCTCTATATAGAGGACATATTTGAGATAAACGATAAGAACAGATACTACACTTGATCTTAGCCAAAAGGCGGAGAAGCGATAAGCCCCAAGTGTTGGGATGTCCACGTGCTTCTGGCACAAATCTCACTTGTTGTGGTACCCCCGTTCGTAGGTGTGCATAATAATGGCTGCTGCTTATCACCGCCAAGCTCTCCTTTTTGTGGCGCTTGATTTCTGACTCCAGACAGCCTTTGACTTTCACACCCCATAAGGTTTCCAGCTTACAGCAAAGCTCTGCTAAAATATATTCAACTCATGTTTGTTCCTTCCCGGAAGTCTTTAGTAAAAGGCGAAAGACAGGCAGCAGTGAAGAGAAACCAGAGTCAGCATGGCTCCTCTGTTGAGAGCAGCAGAGGAGCCTCTCGGTCACAGTCACCACCTTCACGGTAGGCCTCTCTTTGCTTCCGCATGTCAGATCCCCAGCATGCAACATTCCTAACCCGCCCCATCTGCCAACCAAAATTATACACGCCTTTATTACCTCCTGCCCTGACTACTGTGATTGGCTTTGCCTGCCTACAATATATCCTGAACCACTTACACTGCTCCAAATGCTGACTCTGGCTTTCACCAAGTCTCCCAGAAGGTCTTGAGTGAAAGCAAGCCTATTCTGGACAAACGCCTAACTCAATTTGGAATCCAGTTCAAGCTCACAGACCTTCGCATGGTCACGCTCACAAAGCAGTGAGCCATCAGGAGCTGTTTCACACACTTGTGTGCTGTAATGCCTCACTTCTCATTGAGCTAGTGTAGAATCTAATTTTTGATACGCGACAATTGTTTGAGTGTTTTGTTTTCATAAGGTAAGAACAGGAGTGCAACTGCTCCTAGCGGGCACTGTACTAGGGTTGATGCGTGGAGAGAAAGGAGCAAGCTCCAAATTTCTGCCCCTCATGCCAAAAATCTGCTTAATATGTAGTCCCCATATAGAGGATATCAGACATTAAACTGATAAGAACAGATACTTACACTTGATCTTAGCTTAAAAGGCCGAGAAGCGATAAGCCTCAAGTGTTGATGTCCACGCCAAGCTCTGGCACAAATCTCACTTGTTGTGGTACCCCGTCAGAGGAGCCTCTCGGTCACAGTCACCACCTTCACGGTAGGCCTCTTTGCTTTCCGCATGTCAGATCCCAGTATGCAACATTCCCAACCCGCCCCCATCTGCCAACCAAAATTATACACGTCTTTATTACCTCCTGCCCTGACTACTGTGATTGGCTTTTAAGCCTGCCTAACAATACATCCCTGAACCACTTACATTCGCTCCAAAATGCTGACTCTGGTTTCTCACCAAGTCTCCCAGAAGGTCTTGAGTGAAAGCAAGTTTCCATTCTTGACAAACGCTCTAACTCAATTTGGAATCCAGTTCAAGCTCATTGTGACCCCGTGCATGGTCACGCCACTAAGCAGTGAGCCATCAGAGCGGTTTCACACACTTGTGTGTGCCAGGCCGTTACCTCAGTTTCATTGAGCCAGTGTAGAATTCACTTTGATACGCGACAATTGTTTGAGTGTTTGGTTTTCTACAAGGTAAGAACAGAGTGCACCGCTCCCAGCGGCACTGCAATGCTAGGTCGATGCGTTGAGAGAAAGGAGCAGCTCCAAATTACTGCCCTCATACCAAAAATCTGCTTAATATGTAGTCCTCATATAGAGGACATATCAGATATTAAACTGATAAGAACAGATTTTTTTTATTTTAATTTTTTACAAAAAACGTTCGACAGTTCAATACAAATCAAACATCATGTTTGACCATCCCTTAATACAACCTTCGCCCCAAATGTGCCCCTTTGCAGGTATACAATGTTTCTTTTTCCAAAACCTACCCATTCCATGTTGCAAAAATAAATGTGAAAAAAAAAACAGTCCAAAGAACTCCTTCTGCCTTCCCTCTTATTTCACCATATCCACCCAAACCTCCTTTCCACCTCTCTAGGCTGCATGTTTCCACTTCTCAATGTCCCTTTGATGTTCCCTTTACATCTGCTTCCACCCTTCTCATTATCCCTTCCACTCCACTATCTTTATCTGTCTTTACCAGGTCTGCCTGGCCGACTGTGATACCTCTTTTTGTAATACTTATGATATGCCACATTGGGACATTAAAAGGACCATTCCCTGAGCCTAAACCCCTTCAACCCTGCCCAGGTCAGATTAAATCCTGTGACTACCTGCCTCAGCCGCTCCCACTTTACCCCATACTACCCTTGCCACTGGACAGTCCCATGACATGCTCTGACCGTTTCTCTCCTGAACAGGTTGTCCGAGGGCAGCCGGGATCTTGCCAACCCATGCCGGTACATGTTTTCCCCGCACTGGCAGGCATTTGTGCAGGCATAACTAATTTAAGTCTTTGAGCCGTTGTCAAGCCCCGTGGCTGTATCCTCCAAATCTTTGACGGGTCCCCACCACTGGAGGTGCGACTACTCCCTGACTGACCTCTCTGTAGAGGGCTCTGTGATTTATTTTTATGGCTGTAACAGAGGCCTCAGGATGAGCCTGCAGCCACCTGGCTGCATGGTTGAAATGCCATGGCTGCTGCTCCACCCTGGGTGCCAAGTTGCCCAGACCATCAACCCCTAGCTTGGTAATGCAACAGAGCCTTAGGAAGTAGCCTGAGGGGTGCTCTATCGAAAGGATAGCTCTCTGTACAAGGATGAAACAAAAATGCAGTCCAGCTTCAGCGGGAGGTGTGGGCACATCCTCCCTCCCAGCTGATACCAGCCAGCATACGAACTCCACGTATTCATATCACCCACCACATAGAATCCGAATACGAGGCGCATGAGAGGTCTCATCATGCTGACTGGCAGGGTATATGTATGCCAGATATAGGAGGGATGGCAGAACGCCTACCTTCAGTACAAGTACCTTCCCTATTAAAGTCAGGCACTGTTCTTCCAAAGCAAGCTTCTTCTGATTGCTGAAACGCCCTGGTCCAGTTGATCGTGGCACTGTGGGCTGTCTCAAAGATGACCCCTAGTAACTTCAGTGTCCGTGCAGAGCGACAGAGGCCTCCGGACGCCCATTTTTCTTCGGCGCCCAAAGAACTTAACCGAGACTTGCACGATTCAGTTTTGCTCTAGACACCCGACCAAAGTCCTGGAAAATCTCCAAAGATCGGATCAGGCATGCGTCACTGTCCAGCAGCAGTGTGGTGTCATCTGCATACTGTGACACCTTGACCCGTAGGCATCTGCTGCCGGGAACCTCATGTTTGTTCCTCTCCACAGAAGTCTTTAGGAAAAGGCGAAAGACTTGTGCGTTATGAAGAGAAACCAGAGTCAGCATGGCCCTCTGTTGGAGAGCAGCAGAGGAGCCTCTCGGTCACAGTCACCACCTTCACGGTAGGCCTCCTTTGCTTTCCGCATGTCAGATCCCAGTATGCAACATTCCAACACGCCCCATCTGCCAACCAAAATTGTCTTTATTACCTCCTGCCCTGACTACTGTGATTGGCTTTGCCTGCCTACAATACATCCCTGAACCACTCACATCGCTCCAAAATGCTGACTCTGGTTTCTCACCAAGTCTCCACAAGGTCTTGAGGAAAACAAGTTTCATTCTTGACAAACGCTTCTAACTCAATTTGGAATCCAGTTCAAGCTCATTGTGACCCTGTGCATGGTCACGTCACAAAGCAGTGAGCCATCAGAGCGTTTCACACACTTGTCAAACTCTGCCAGGCCATTACCTCAGTTTCATTGACCCAGTGTAGAATTCACTTTTGATACTCGACAATTGTTTGGTTTTCTACAAGGTAAGAACAGAGCTTTTCTGCCCCTCATGCCAAAAATCTGCTTAATATGTAGTCCTCATATAGAGGACATATCAGATATTAAACTGATAAGAACAGATACTACACTTGATCTTAGCCAAAAGGCCGAGAAGCATAAGCCCCAAGTGTTGGATGTCCACGCCAAGCTCTTGGCACAAATCTCACTTGTTGTGGTACCTGCCTGGGAATAACAATGGCTGCTGCTTATCACCTCCGCCCAAGCTCTCCTTTGTATGCTTTGATTTCTGACCTAGACAGCCCTTTGACTTTTCACACTCTCATAAGGCTCAGCCATCAGCAAAGCCTGCCAAAAATATATTCAACTCATGTTTGTCTTCACGGAAGTCTTTAGTAAAAGGCGCAAAGACTTGTAAAGCGTTATGAAGAGAAACCAGAGTCAGCATGGCCTCTGTTGGAGAGCAGCAGAGGAGCCTCTCGGTCACAGTCACCACCTTCACGGTAGGCCTCTCTTTGCTTTCCGCATGTCAGATCCCAGTATGCAACATTCCCAACCTGCCCCCATCTGCCAACCCAAATTATACACCTCTTTTTGCCCTGACTACTGTGATTTGCTTTTAAGCCTGTCTAAGCAATACATCCCTGAACCACTTACATTCGGTCCAAAATGCTGACTCTGGTTTCTCACCAAGTCTCCCAGAGGGTCTTGAGTGAAAACAAGTTTCCATTCTTGACAAACGCTTCTAACTCAATTTGGAATCCAGTTCAAGTTCATTGTGACCCCGTGCATGGTCACGTCACAAAGCAGTGAGTCATCAGAGCTCAATGGAATCAGCATCTCCCAATAATTGGCTGATCGAGTTTCATGAAGAGATGAACACAACTGTAGGCAATATTGCCAAAAACTAATCAACTTTTTTCTGGTAATGTGAAGACTTGCGACTCACTCGAAAAATTCATAACATTAGCAGTACAGTCGCTCGCGCCTATGAAAGATCTGCGCAATGCACGAAATTTAACACATTGGCTGATATTAGTCAGAGTATGAACCGGACCAAGGGATCTTGTGCCAGTACAATTCCTATTTTTAGGCCTAATTGGAATCAAAGGTTATGTCTAGTCAAAGATGAATGCATGAGTAAGTTTATTCACCCAAGGTATACCTATTTCGAATCGAATAGAAGCTGTATTTGGTATCAGACTACATGCAGAATTAAGCCAATCTTTTTCTGTCTTACAATTAGTTTCAGCAAGTGTTAGTTGCATTTGATATCGCAATCCCTGTTGAACATATTTCTTATAATAAGTTAATCTAAACAGAGCTGACCAATTAGTATCTGTAGGTCTGTATCTACGATTAAGGGAACTCATTGCAAAATTTATGATACTCCTTTTATCACCTCCATAATCATTGCAGTGTGTGATGGGGGAGTGTAGCAGTCTTCATTATCACTCGTTTAATCTGCTTTTGTGAAAGGCACAGGAACAAGCAAGGGAGCAGTAGACAAAATGGGTATGTGTTGACATTTCCAACAATTTGAAAGATTTATTCTTTGAGCAAATTCAGTCATATGCAATGTTGTTATCTTGATAAGGTGATATATATGGGAGGGTTGGTTACTCTGCTCTTGGTTGGCTCTACACGCCTGCTGCCAGTTTACTGAACCCTGATAAGCAGGTGCTGTCTCACAGCTAGCAGGTTTGTCACACCAGTGTGGATGTTTCCAATCTGAATTAAAGTCGGCATGTAGAGTCACCAAACCTGTGTCACCCGTGTCGCACTGAATCGGAATAAATTTTGGATTTAATACTGTCCAAGCATTATATTGTAATTTAAACCTTCCTGTATAGACTGGACAATCATTGTTTTTGCATTGTGTTTTGGGGCATTTAAAACAGGTATCCCCAGGTTTCCAAATCACTCGTCTGAGGTGTCCCACCTGCTCATTAGTGCTCAAAGGTTGTGGGCCACTTATCTTTTCAATGACCTCGGGTGGTGCTGTTGAAGCCTGTATCTGATTGATTTGGTGCTGGTGTGCCTCTCGGCACATCTATCTCCAATTGCTGTTGCCAACATAGGTGGGGATCTCTTGGCACGACTGTGGTTTCCAGCCCCAAAATGCAAAGTCTACATTTGAATTAAGCATTTTGTATGTTCATACTGTGCATACACTCTTGGTCCTTGCTCTTGCATCACAAGTGATTTGAAAGAGCTGTTTTCAAGTCTAACCAGCGCATCATGGTGTATAGTATAAACTGAACAGCTATTCACATCACATTGACTGGCAGGGCAGTGAAAACAATTTTCCCTTCCTGCCATTCTTGCTTTCTCTGCCATTGCCTTTTGGGGCAATGGTGGATGCTTGTATTTGTTATGCTCATATTTGTAGTTATCTGTGGTTATGGCAGTTTTTGCTGGTTCAGTGTCTGTACATGGAGGCCTACCAAAGACAATCTCAAATGGACTTAGGCCATGTTTATCTCTGATTCGCCTGCAAGTTTTTCTTTGATTGCACCATTCTCTCATTCCACTGCACCTGCAGACCGGGGGTGATAAGAACAGTGATGTTTTATAGTAAAACCAAGATATTGAAAATGTTCTCTGGAGGCAAGCACTGCTTTCTCTGCTGCTGCCACTGCTCTTAGACAGATAGAGAGCCCTACAGGATCAAGCTTGGTGGAAAAATAAGCGACTGGTCTCAGTTTGCCTCCATGAGGTTGAAAAAGCACAGATGTCATAAAACTTCCTTTTTGATCAACAAACTGTGTGAATGGTAAATCAGGTCTAGGCAAACCAAGTGTAGGAGCTTGATTTAATAAACCTTTTAAATCTTCAAATGCCATTTCTAGTGCAGGAGTCCTAGTCATAAGCGCAAATTTTTTGTCCATGGCTGAGAGAGAAGCTTCTCTTTCTGAATAATTTGGAATCCACTGTTGACAGAATGATGTCATACCTAAGAAACTCATCATCTGCTTCAACACGTTTGGGAGTGAGGGATCTGCCCTCGGCTGTGATCACATGTCCCAGATAAGTCACTTCCTGTTTAGCAAATTGCAATTAAGGTAAACTGGCTTTCTGCCCATTCTCTGAAAGAAATTTAAGTAGTACAATGGTGTCTGTTTTACAGGCCTTTTCTGATGGACTACAGATCATCAAATCTTCAACATACCGCAATAATGCTGAGCCAGCTGGCAGATGTAAGCTTTATAAATTCTCCTGTAGTGTGGTGTGAAATACACCTGGACTCTCGCTATATCCCTGGGGACAGCGAGTCCATGTGTAGCCACGCCCACTGTAGGAGAAAGCAAACCAAAATTGGCTTTCTTTTTCAACTTGAACAGAAAAGAATGCAAACACTTCTTTTAAGATCCACTTAAAAGAAGTGTACATTTAAGTGGACCTCATAGACAGACAATGGGGATACTCCCATATTAGCTGGACGTGTGAGTCCACTGTGCAGGTCAAAAGATGCAAAGTCTCTGCAAATATGACAGTCAGCTTTTGTAGCATCAATTAAATTGTTAATCGTGGTTCTGTAGCTAACATTGTTTTGGCTGGTATAATTTACATCTTTCTGTCATCTTGTCATCACCTCGTCTGTGAACACGAGATATGTGCTATATCCTATGGAAATATTTTTTTAGTTGTCTCTGCAACATTCGCCTAATTTTTACCATTGTGGGACTGACCATGGTCTGAATACCATCATTGGGCCTTGTGCACCAGCTACTTTTACCATAGGTAAAGTACAGGTCACTTGTTTACCAGTCATCATGCTTCTTGTCTTCATTCTACTGCCTGTGGTAGATTTAGGGTGTGGTCCTCCTACAGCACCTCGCTTGTCCGGCTCATCATCGCTTGCGTGTCCTTCCACTTCGCGAGATGGTTTTGGAGGTGGGGCGGACTGATGGCTGTCCTCCTTTATCTGGTGGAGGGTTGATGTTGTTGTTGCACTGGTACTGGAGCGTAGGGAGGAGGAGGAGGAGCAGAGTCCAGATTCACCATAAATTTTTCTTTGTTCTTGAACTGATGATGGCAAGTTACATCGGAAGATTATGTACAAAAGTCATATTCCTGACATCTCTCCCACCCTCCCACGTTTATGGAATTTTCAGAGACACTGTCTCCTGTCCCCTTTCTTGGGCATAGTGCAGCTGGCTGTGTGTGTTTGGGGAAATGCGAGAGCTTGGCGAAGGTCAAAGGCTTCACTCCCTAGACACCACAGATATGAGACTGCATAAGCAGGCAAAACTGTCTCCAGAACTAGAAAATACATTTGATTGTTTAGGAACTAGCAGACCCATAGACTAAATGATCTGTAGGGGTTTAAAGTGTGACTGCAGGAAAGCAGACTTGAGAATATGAGAGGACATCATGCACAGTTGTTGTATTGATGAATTCAGATTTTCTCCTTGGCCAAGCTTCAATCAATATTTCAGCATAAGACGTGAAAGGGCTCCTAAGTGCTTTCTTCACTGATGAGTTGACCATTGATCTGCCGATTTTCCACAACACCCACCAACGTATCTCTCTCCCTTTTCTACTCCCTCTTTGCCACCCACCTCTTCTCTCTTCCCCATTTTTCTCCACTCACCCCAACCGGTCGAGGCAGATGGCCGCCTACACCGAGTCTGGTTCTGCTAGAGGTTTCTCCCAGTTAATCAGGGAGTTTTTTCTCTCCACAGTC
>NC_061492.1:24765314-24788201 GCF_022539355.2 Hippoglossus stenolepis
AGATTTTTTTTTTTTATTATTACAAAAACTTTCGTCAGTTAAATACAAATCAATACAAATCAAACATCACGTATGATCATCCCTAATACAACCTTCATCCCCAAATGTGCCCCTTGCAGGTATAGATATGTTACTTTTCCAAACCTACCCATTCCATGTTGCAAAACTAAAGGTGAAAAAAGTAAAAACAGTTCAAAGAACTCCTTGTGCCTTCCCTCTCTTTTTTCACCATATCCACCAAACCCTCCTTTCCACCTCTCTAGGGCTGCATGTTTCCCCCACTTCTCAATGTCCCTTTTGATGTTCCCCTTTACATCTGCTTCCACCCTCCTCATTATCCCTTCCACCCACTGTCTTTATCTGTCTTTATCAGGTCTTGCCTGGCCGACCAGATACTCCTCTTTGTTATACTTATAATCTTCCATATTGGGACATTAAAGGACCATTCCCTGTGCCTAAACCTCTTTCAAACCTGGTCAGGTCAGATGAAATCCTGTGACTACCTGCCTAGCCGTTCCCCACTTTACCCCATACTACCCTTGCCACTGGACAGTCCCACATGACATGCCTGACCGTTTCCTCCCTGAACAGGTTGTCCGAGGGCACGGGGATCTTACCAGCCCATGCCGGTACATGGTTTCCCGCACTGGCAGGCATTTGTGCAGGCATAACCAATTTAGGTCTTTGAGCCGTTGTCAAGCCCCACGTGGCTGTATCCCCTCAAATCTTTGTGGGGTCCCCACCACTGGAGGTGCGACTACTCCCTGACTGACCTCTCTGTAGAGGGCTCTGTGATTTATTTTTATGGCTGTGTCGGAGGCCTCAGGATGAGCCCGCAGCCACCTGGCTGCATGGTTGAAATGCCATGGCTGCTGCTCCCCCTGGGTGCCAAGTTGCTCCAGACCATCAACCCCTAGCTTGGTATGCGAAATAGAGCCTCAGGAAGTAGCCTGAGGGTGCTCTATCGGCAAGGATAGTTCTCTGCACAAGGATGAAACAAAAATGCAGTCCAGCTTCAGCGGGAGGTGTGGCACATCCTCCCTCCTGCTTCTATACCAGCCAGCATGCGAAACCTCGCCACATATTCATATCTACCACCCCATAGGAATCCGAACACGAGGCGCATGAGAGGTCTCCTCATGCTGACTGGCATTGGGTATATGTATGCCAGATATAGGAGGGATGGCAGAGCGTCTACCTTCAGTACAAGTACCTTCCCTATTAAAGTCAGGCACCTGCTCTTCCAGGCGCAAGCTTCTTCTGGACTGCTGAAATACGCCCGGTCCAGTTGATTGTGGCACTGTGGGCTGTCTCAAAGCTGACCCCTAGTAATTTCAGTGGTCCGTGCAGACAGCCCTCGATACGTCCATCCTTTCTTTCCAGCGCCCAAAGAACTTGACCGAGGACTTAGCACGATTCAGTTGTGCTCCAGACCCCCGACCAAAATCCTGGAAAATCTCAAGATCGGATCAGGCATGCATCACTGTCAGCAGCAGTGTGGTGTCATCCGCATACTGTGACAGCTTGACCCGTAGGCCTCTGCTGCGGGGAACCAGAAAACCTTTCACCCCTGGGTCAGCCGAATGGCTGCCGCCAGGGGCTCTATATAGAGGATGTAGAGCAGCGGTGAGAGTGGGCACCCCTGTCTTACCCCTGAGTGCAACCTGAAAACTTCCCCTAGTGACCGTTGACTGACACTGTGCTCCCCACACCTGTGTATAATGTGCGCAACCATCAAACAAACCCCTTGTTAAGCCTAGCCTCCAATACCCTAAACATATAGCCCCAGTGAACCCTGTCAAGGCCTTTGCCTGGTGAGACCAACCACCATAAGTGGCAGGTGTCTGTCTTTCGCCCAAGCGGCAGCGTCTCGTATGAGCTGGAGATTCCATCTCACCGAGCGCCCGCCACCATGTTTGGTCCACATGGACCACGTGTGGAAGGGCCTGTGCCTAGGCGATCGGCTAGGACCTTTGCCAGAAGCTTATAATCCACACACAGCATGGTCAGTGGCCGCCAGTTGCGGTCGGTGCCGTCTCCTTTTTAAACAGAGGAGATCACTCCTGTAGCCATAGTCCTCCCATTACACCTGTGAGAAGTACTGCGGACAACACCTCCAACACTACCGGCCGAGAATCTCCCAGAACTTGAGATAAAACTCCACCGGCAGTCCGTGATGCCCGGCACCTTCCGGCTTGTTCATTTTACAGAGGGCACCCTCGAGCTCTTTGAGGGTGGCGGGGCCTCAACGCCTGCGCTATGTCCGAGCTGACACCTGCTTGGTCAGTAAGTCCAGGAAAGTCCCCCTCCCCTACATCTACCTCTTTCTCCTGGAAGCTTGTGCGGTAGTGGTCAGTAGTGGCACTCACCATCTCACCTGCTTCCGTCACCACCCTTCCCTGCATGTCCCTGATCCGGTCTGTACCTGTCTTTTCCTGTCTGCCCGTATTGGAGCCGAGAAAGCGGCGGAACATGTCTCGTGCTTCTCCAGGAAACCGGCGCGCCTGCAACAGGTAGGCCAGGCCCTTCCCTCAAAGACCTCCTTAAAGCCTTCACTTTGAGAAGTCGCAAGCCAGCTGATTTACAGTGCTGCCGCAGTTTCCTTTGCTGTACTCGAGCTCGAGGAGGCGCTGTGCGAAACACCTCCTCTTGGCCATCCTCACCTTCCTTTTACAGTACTTATCACAAAACATTTGTATCCGTTTCTTGGCTACTTCCACCACTCCATCACCCCAGGACACATTGGTCTCAGTCCTAGAAGGTTTTGAAAAACAGTACGAAACCTTGTTTGAACTTGTCTTCCTCTAATACACTAATATTGGCGCCAGTACCTTCGAAAACAGGCAGGCACAGGCGCACCTCAAACAACAGCCCATCATGGTCAGAGAAGAACACGGGAGCAGTCGACCTGACACCAGACTCAAAGACTTTTCTACAAACCACGTAGTCCCAGGCGTCTAAGCGTTCCACGTGAGTTCGCCATGTGGGACCATCTACCAGTGGCCTGACCATCCTCCCCATCTACTAGCCCGTGTCTGGCCATCAGGTGGGAGATATAACTATCGCTGGTGTCCCCCTTACTAACTGCACATTGAAATCCCCCTACAATTACCTGCCTATTGGTGGCCAGGTGTGGCTCTACTAACTCAAACATTTCTAGTCGTTCCCTCTGAGTTTGTGGTCCATACACCACAAAACCCTCAGCTTGCTTGTCCCCCATGTGATGTCAGCACCCATTATCCTGCCTTGAACAATTTGAAAACATCCTCCACCCTAATCTCTTTAACACCAAACAAAATCCCGACCCTGTTGAGTGGACCCCCACACTCCAGATTGGGTCCCTTTTGTCCACTCCCTTGAGAATTTTGCCATCCTCCTTGTCCCGTAAATGAACCTCCTGCAATAAACAAATTTGTACATGCAGCTGGTCCACAAAATCATAAACAACCCTTCTTTTAACCGCGTCCCTCATTCCTCTTACATTTAATGAAAGAATTTTAACTGCAGTCATTATAATTTGTATTTTAAAGTCTTTACCGTACCAAACACCCCCAAAAAAACTCCCTACAGCAAGAAGAGGTCCTCACTGTCCATCTGTTCCCCCAGGAAAAGGGCACTGGATTAGGCGATGTTGATGGCCTGTTGGGTCCCTCATATGCATCCTCCCCAAAGGGGATGGTATATTGAGCAGGTCTGGAGTAACTCCAGCTCAACCCAAACCTACGAGCAGATCACCTGGATCTCCTCCGCTCTGCTCCGTAGCCTCTCCACCCTCCTAGCCCTGTGTTGCCCCTTCCCGCTCCTGATGTCCTCCCTCCTCTGCAGCCCTTCTTTGCTGCCCTACCCCCATCCATCCCACCATCAGCTCCCTTCTCTTGGTCCTGTCCCTCTGCCCGTTGCCTTCCCCTTTGATTTTTACTATGGCCCCCTTCTTACTCTCTCCGCTTCTAATTGTCTTCCCGCTCAAAGCCTGCGATCCTTTCCGTGCCCCTTCTTGACCTTGGAGGTGGGTGGACCTGGGTTGATGGGAGAAATCCCCCTGCGTTGTCACGGGGCACCTGGGCTTGCTTTCCCCAGTGGCCCTTCGGTTTTCCTTTCTCCAGGGGCTTCCTCTGTTCCCCCTTAGAAAGATCCGTTGCTGGCTCTGCCTGTATTGGTGTGCTTGAGCCATTCCTGCAGGCACGGGTCCCATTCCTGGATCCTTGGCTTTTCCGGCTCTCAGTGGACTTGGCCACTTCATGAAGGTCCTCCTTGGCTAGGGCAGTTGCGGTACAGATGGCCCAGTCCCCCATCCATGACAGGCCTTGGGCCCGTGCAGTCTTTGGCCTCATGGCCCCTTGGCCACAGAGTACGGCAGCAGGCTCCGGAACAGCCTGCCTCTGTATGGCCAGACTGCCTGCAACGCCGACAGAGCGCTGGTTGCGGGAGTAAAACAGGTAACCGCGATCCCCACCAAGGCTGAAAGCGGGTGGATGCTTCAGTCCTCCAGGACCTTCTGGGTCAGGGTTCAGCAGCACCTGAAACTGCCTTCTTCCTGTCAGAATCCCTCGTGTCTTTTAGATACCTAGCACTAGTCACCACTTCTCCGTGCTGTCCCAAAAAGCAGCTAGTGCTCGGTCGGTGTGAAGGGGTTGTAAGTGTGCACCGTGACCGTTCTGAAATTTGGTCTGTCCAGGTTCAGGATCTTGTAACCCGACCATGAATCTTTCCCAGCCTCCTTTCTACAGGCTTCAGCCACTCTTGAATACATCACGCTTACCAGGGTAGCATCAAGGCTTTTCTGGCTGGTTCCACTGGATACAGTACACATCTTCTACCTTCAGACTCAGTTGTTCCATGATGACATTTTTGCAGAACCAGTCTCTCGACATCAGAAGTTCCTCCACTGGTTGCACCTGGAAGCGTATCGTGTACCTCACCCCAACCTTTGGGCTTGTCTGGTCCTTGGTCATCTTTGTGTCGGTTGTGTTCCTTCTTTGTTAAGCTTTGTCTCCGTCTCTCCAATCAATCTTAGCCAAAAGGCCGAGAAGCGATAAGCCCCAAGAGTTGGATGTCCACACCAAGCTCTTGGCACAAATCTCACTTGTTGTGGTACCCCGTTCGTAGGTGTGCATAACAATGGCTGCTGCTTATCACCTCCGCCCAAGCTCTCCTTTGTGGCGCTTGATTTCTGACCTAGACAGCTCTTTGACTTTTCACAATTTCATAAGGCTCAGCCATACAGCAAAGCCTGCCAAAAATATATTCAACTCATGTTTGTTCCTCTCACGGAAGTCTTTAGTAAAAGCGAAAGACTTGTGCGTTATGAAGAGAAACCAAGTCAGCATGGCCCTCTGTTGGAGAGCAGCGAGGAGCCTCTCGGTCAGAGTCACCACCTTCACGGTAGGCCTCTCTTTGCTTTCCATGTCAGATCCCAGTATGCAACATTCCCAACCCGCCCCATCTGCCAACCAAAATTATCCACGTCTTTATTACCTCCTGCCCTGACTACTGTGATTGGCTTTTAAGCCTGCCTAAGCAATACATCCTGAACCACTTACATTCGCTCCAAAATGCTGACTCTGGTTTCTCACAAGTCTCCCAGAAGGTCTTGAGTGAAAGCAAGTTTCCATTCTTGACAAACGCTTCTAACTCAATTTGGAATCCAGTTCAAGCTCATTGTGACCCCGTGCATGGTCACGTCACTAAGCAGTGAGCCATCAGAGCGGTTTCACACACTTGTTGTTGCCAGGCCGTTCCTCAGTTTCATTGAGCCAGTGTAGAATTCACTTTTGATACGCGACAATTGTTTGAGTGTTTGGTTTTCTACAAGGTAAGAACAGAGTGCACCGTTCCCAGCGGCACTGCAATGCTAGGTCGATGCGTGGAGAGAAAGGAGCAAGCTCCAAATTACTGCCCTCATGCCAAAAATCTGCTTAATATGTAGTCCTCATATAGAGGACATATCAGATATTAAACTGATAAGAACAGATACTACACTTGATCTTAGCCAAAGGCCGAGAAGCGATAAGCCCCAAGTGTTGGATGTCACGCCAAGCTCTTGGCACAAATCTCACTTGTTGTGGTACCCCGTTCGTAGGTGTGCATAACAATGGCTGCTGCTTATCACCTCGCCCAAGCTCTCCTTTGTGGCGCTTGATTTCTGACCTAGACAGCTCTTTGACTTTTCACAATTTCATAAGGCTCAGCCATACAGCAAAGCCTGCCAAAAATATATTCAACTCATGTTTGTTCCTCTCCACGGAGTCTTTAGTAAAGGCGAAAGACTTGTGCGTTATGAAGAGAAACCAGAGTCAGCATGGCCCTCTGTTGGAGAGCAGAGGAGCCTCTCGGTCTGATCCACCACCTTCACGGTAGGCCTCTCTTTGCTTTCCATGTCAGATCCCAGTATGCAACATTCCCAACCCGCCCCCATCTGCCAACCAAAATTATACACGTCTTTATTACCTCCTGCCCTGACTACTGTGATTGGCTTTTAAGCCTGCCTAAGCAATACATCCGAGAACCACTTACATTCGCTCCAAAATGCTGACTCTGGTTTCTCACCAAGTCTCCCAGAAGGTCTTGAGTGAAAGCAAGTTTCCATTCTTGACAAACGCTTCTAACTCAATTTGGAATCCAGTTCAAGCTCATTGTGACCCCGTGCATGGTCACGTCACTAAGCAGTGAGCCATCAGAGCGGTTTCACACACTTGTGTGTGCCAGGCCGTTACCTCACTTTCATTGAGCCAGTGTAAAATTCACTTTTGATACGCGACAATTGTTTGAGTGTTTGGTTTTCTACAAGGTAAGAACAGAGTGCACCGTTCCCAGCGACACTGCAATGCTAGGTCGATGCGTGGAGAAGGAGCAAGCTCCAAATTTCTGCCCCTCATGCCAAAAATCTGTAATATGTAGTCCTCATATAGAGGACATATCAGATATTAAACTGATAAGAACAGATACTACACTTGATCTTAGCCAAAGGCCGAGAAGCGATAAGCCCCAAGTGTTGGATGTCCCGCCAAGCTCTTGGCAAAAATCTCACTTGTTGTGGTACCCGTTCGTAGGTGTGCATAACAATGGCTGCTGCTTATCACCTCCGCCCAAGCTCTCCTTTGTGGCGCTTGATTTCTGACCTAGACAGCTCTTTGACTTTTCACAATTTCATAAGGCTCAGCCATACAGCAAAGCCTGCCAAAAATATATTCAACTCATGTTTGTTCCTCTCCACGAAGTCTTTAGTAAAGGCGAAAGACATGCGTTATGAAGAGAAACCAGAGTCAGCATGGCCCTCTGTTGGAGAGCAGCAGAGGAGCCTCTCGGTCTGATCACCACCTTCACGGTAGGCCTCTCTTTGCTTTCCGCATGTCAGATCCCAGTATGCAACATTCCCAACCCGCCCCCATCTGCCCACCAAAATTATACACGTCTTTATTACCTCCTGCCCTGACTACTGTGATTGGCTTTTAAGCCTGCCTAAGCAATACATCCTGAACCACTTACATTCGCTCCAAAATGCTGACTCTGGTTTCTCACCAAGTCTCCCAGAAGGTCTTGAGTGAAAGCAAGTTTCCATTCTTGACAAACGCTTCTAACTCAATTTGGAATCCAGTTCAAGCTCATTGTGACCCGTGCATGCTCACGTCACTAAGCAGTGAGCCATCAGAGCGGTTTCACACACTTGTGTGTGCCAGGCCGTTACCTCACTTTCATTGAGCCAGTGTGAATTCACTTTTGATACGCGACAATTGTTTGAGTGTTTGGTTTTCTACAAGGTAAGAACAGAGTGTGCCGTTCCCAGCGGCACTGCAATGCTAGGTCGATGCGTGGAGAGAAAGGAGCAAGCTCCAAATTACTGCCCCTCATGCCAAAAATCTGTAATATGTAGTCCTCATATAGAGGACATATCAGATATTAAACTGATAAGAACAGATACTACACTTGATCTTGGCCAAAGGCCGAGCGATAAGCCCCAAGTGTTGGATGTCACGCCAAAGCTCTTGGCACAAATCTCACTTGTTGTGGTACCCGTTCGTAGGTGTGCATAACAATGGCTGCTGCTTATCACCTCCGCCCAAGCTCTCCTTTGTGGCGCTTGATTTCTGACCTAGACAGCTCTTTGACTTTTCACAATTTCATAAGGCTCAGCCATACAGCAAAGCCTGCCAAAAATATATTCAACTCATGTTTGTTCCTCTCCACGAGTCTTTAGTAAAGGCGAAAGACTTGTGCGTTATGAAGAGAACCAGAGTCAGCATGGCCCTCTGTTGGAGAGCAGCAGAGGAGCCTCTCGGTCCTGATCACCACCTTCACGGTAGGCCTCTCTTTGCTTTCCGCATGTCAGATCCCAGTATGCAACATTCCCAACCCGCCCCATCTGCCAGCAAAATTATACACGTCTTTATTACCTCCTGCCCTGACTACTGTGATTGGCTTTTAAGCCTGCCTAAGCAATACATCCCTGAACCACTTACATTCGCTCCAAAATGCTGACTCTGGTTTCTCACCAAGTCTCCCAGAAGGTCTTGAGTGAAAGCAAGTTTCCATTCTTGACAAAGCGTCTAACTCAATTTGGAATCCAGTTCAAGCTCATTGTGACCCCGTGCATGGTCACGTCACTAAGCAGTGAGCCATCAGAGCGGTTTTCACACACTTGTGTGTGCCAGGCCGTTACCTCACTTTCATTGAGCCAGTGTAGAATTCACTTTTGATACGCGACAATTGTTTGAGTGTTTGGTTTTCTACAAGTAAGAACAGAGTGCACCGTTCCCAGCGACACTGCAATGCTAGGTCGATGCGTGGAGAGAAAGGCAAGCTCCAAATTTCTGCCCCTCATGCCAAAAATCTGCTTAATATGTAGTCCTCATATAGAGGACATATCAGATATTAAACTGATTAGAACAGATACTACATGATCTTAGCCAAAGGCCGAGAAGCGATAAGCCCCAAGTGTTGGATGTCACGCAAGCTCTTGGCACAAATCTCACTTGTTGTGGTACCCCGTTCGTAGGTGTGCATAACAATGGCTGCTGCTTATCACCTCCCCCAAAGCTCTCCTTTGTGGCGCTTGATTTCCTGACCTAGACAGCTCTTTGACTTTTCACAATTTCATAAGGCTCAGCCATACAGCAAAGCCTGCCAAAATATATTCAACTCATGTTTGTTCCTCTCCACGGAAGTCTTTAGTAAAGGCGAAAGACTTGTGCGTTATGAAGAGAAACCAGAGTCAGCATGGCCCTCTGTTGGAGAGCAGCAGAGGAGCCTCTCGGTCTGATCACCACCTTCACGGTGAGCCTCTCTTTGCTTTCCACTGTCAGATCCCAGTATGCAACATTCCCAACCGCCCCCATCTGCAACCAAAATTATACACGTCTTTATTACCTCCTGCCCTGACTACTGTGATTGGCTTTTAAGCCTGCCTAAGCAATACATCCTGAACCACTTACATTCGCTCCAAAATGCTGACTCTGGTTTCTCACCAAGTCTCCCAGAAGGTCTTGAGTGTAAGCAAGTTTCCATTCTTGACAAGCGCTTCTAACTCAATTTGGAATCCAGTTCAAGCTCATTGTGACCCCGTGCATGGTCACGTCACTAAGCAGTGAGCCATCAGGCGGTTTCACACACTTGTGTGTGCCAGGCCGTTACCTCACTTTCATTGAGCCAGTGTAAATTCACTTTTGATACGCGACAATTGTTTGAGTGTTTGGTTTTCTACAAGGTAAGAACAGGTGCACCGTTCCCAGCGCACTGCAATGCTAGGTCGATGCGTGGAGAGAAAGGAGCAAGCTCCAAATTTCTGCCCCTCATGCCAAAAATCTGCTTAATATGTAGTCCTCATATAGAGGACATATCAGATATTAAACTGATAAGAACAGATACTACACTTGATCTTAGCCAAAAGGCCGAGAAGCGATAAGCCCCAAGTGTTGGATGTCCATGCCAAGCTCTTGGCACAAATCTCACTTGTTGTGGTACCCGTTCGTAGGTGTGCATAACAATGGCTGCTGCTTATCACCTCGCCCAAGCTCTCCTTTGTGGCCTTGATTTCCTGACCTAGACAGCTCTTTGACTTTTCACAATTTCATAAGGCTCAGCCATACAGCAAAGCCTGCCAAAAATATATTCAACTCATGTTTGTTCCTCTCCACGGAAGTCTTTAGTAAAGGCGAAAGACTTGTGCGTTATGAAGAGAAACCAGAGTCAGCATGGCCCTCTGTTGGAGGCAGCAGAGGAGCCTCTCGGTCTGATCACCACCTTCACGGTAGGCCTCTCTTTGCTTTCCATGTCAGATCCCAGTATGCAACATTCCCAACCCCGCCCCATCTGCCAACCAAAATTATACACGTCTTTATTACCTCCTGCCCTGACTACTGTGATTGGCTTTTAAGCCTGCCTAAGCAATACATCCTGAACCACTTACATTCGCTCCAAAATGCTGACTCTGGTTTCTCACCAAGTCTCCCAGAAGGTCTTGAGTGTGAAAGCAAGTTTCCATTCTTGACAACCTCTTCTAACTCAATTTGGAATCCAGTTCAAGCTCATTGTGACCCGTGCATGGTCACGTCACTAAGCAGTGAGCCATCAGAGCGGTTTCACACACTTGTGTGTGCCAGGCCGTTACCTCAGTTTCATTGAGCCAGTGTAGAATTCACTTTTGATACGCGACAATTGTTTGAGTGTTTGGTTTCTACAAGGTAAGAACAGAGTGCACCGTTCCCAGCGGCACTGCAATGCTAGGTCGATGCGTGGAGAGAAAGGCAAGCTCCAAATTACTGCCCCTCATGCCAAAAATCTGCTTAATATGTAGTCCTCATATAGAGGACATATCAGATATTAAACTGATAAGAACAGATTTTTTTTTTTTTTTTATTATTACAAAAACTTTCGTCAGTTAAATACAAATCAATACAAATCAAACATCATAAACAGTCGTATGATCATCCTTAATACAACCTTCATCCCCGATGTGCCCCTTTGCAGGTATAGAATGTTACTTTTCCAAACCTACCCATTCCATGTTTGCAAAACTAAGGTGAAAAAAGTAAAAACAGTTCAAAGAACTCCTTGTGCCTTCCCTCTCTTTTTCACCATATCCACCCAAACCCTCCTTTCCACCTCTCTAGGGCTGTCATTTCCCCCTTCTCAATGTCCCTTTTGATGTTCCCCTTTACATCTGCTTCCACCCTCCTCATTATCCCTTCCACCCCACTGTCTTTATCTGTCTTTATCAGGTCTTGCCTGGCCGACCAGATACTCCTCTTTGTTATACTTATAATCTTCCATATTGGGACATTAAAGGACCATTCCCTGTGCCTAAACCTCTTTCAACCCTGGTCCAGGTCAGATGAAATCCTGTGACTACCTGCCCACTTCGTTCCCCACTTTACCCCATACTACCCTTGCCACTGGACAGTCCCACATGACATGCCTGACCGTTTCCTCCCTGAACAGGTTGTCGAGGCACGCAGGATCTTGCCAACCCATGCAGGTACATGGTTTCCCGCACTGGCAGGCATTTGTGCAGGCATAACCAATTTAGGTCTTTGAGCCCGTTGTCAAGCCCCGTGGCTGTATCCCCCTCCAAATCTTTGTGGGAGTCCCCACCACTGGAGGTGCGACTACTCCTGACTGACCTCTCTGTAGGGGCTCTGTGATTTATTTTTATGGCTGTGTCGGAGGCCTCAGGATGAGCCCGCAGCCACCTGGCTGCATGGTTGAAATGCCATGGCTGCTGCTCCCCCTGGGTGCCAAGTTGCTCCAGACCATCAACCCCCTAGCTTGGTATGCGAAATAGAGCCTCAGGAAGTAGCCTGAGGTGCTCTATCGGCAAGGATAGTTCTCTGCACAAGGATGAAACAAAATGCAGTCCAGCTTCAGCGGGAGGTGTGGCACATCCCTCCCTCCTGCTTCTATACCAGCCAGCATGCGAAACCTCGCCACATATTCATATCTACCACCCCATAGGAATCCGAACACGAGGCGCATGAGAGGTCTCCTCATGCTGACTGGCATTGGGTATATGTATGCCAGATATAGGAGGGATGGCAGAGCGTCTACCTTCAGTACAAGTACCTTCCTATTAAAGTCAGGCACCTGCTCTTCCAGAGCGCAAGCTTCTTCTGGACTGCTGAAATACGCCGGTCCAGTTGATTGTGGCACTGTGGGCTGTCTCAGCTGACCCTAGTAATTTCAGTGGTCCTGTGCAGGCGACAGCCCTCCCGATACGTCCATCCTTTCTTTCCAGCGCCCAAAGAACTTGACCGAGGACTTGCTTTAGATTCAGTTATGCTCCAGACCCCCGACCAAAATCATGGAAAATCTCCAAAGATCGGATCAGGCATGCATCACTGTCCAGCAGCAGTGTGGTGTCATCCGCATACTGTGACAGCTTGACCCGTAGGCCTCTGCTGCCGGGAACCAGGAAACCTTTCACCCCTGGGTCAGCCCGAATGGCTGCCGCCAGGGGCTCTATATAGAGGATGTAGAGCAGCGGTGAGAGTGGGCACCCCTGTCTTACCCCTGAGTGCAACCTGAAAACTTCCCCTAAGTGACCGTTGACTGACACTGTGCTCCCCACACCTGTGTATAATGTGCAACCATCCGACAAACCCCTTGTTAAAGCCTAGCCTTTCCAATACCCTAAACATATGGCCCCAGTGAACCCTGTCAAAGGCCTTGCCTGGTCAGGACCAACCACCATAAGTGGCAGGTGTCTGTCTTTCGCCCAGCGGCAGCGTCTCGTATGAGCTGGAGATTCCATCTCACGAGCGCCCCGCCACCCGCATGTTTGGTCCACATGGACCACGTGTGGAAGGGCTGTGCCTAGACGATCAGCTAGGACCTTTGCCAGAAAGCTTATAATCCACACACAGCATGGTCAGTGGCCGCCAGTTGCCGAGGTCGGTGCCGTCTCCTTTTTAAACAGAGGAGATCACTCCTGTAGCCATAGTCCCTCCCATTACACCTGTGAGAAGTACTGCGGACAACACCTCCAGCACTACCGGCCCGAGAATCTCCCAGAACTTGAGATAAAACTCCACCGGCAGTCCGTCGATGCCCGGCACCTTCCGCTTGTTCATTTTACAGAGGGCACCCTCGAGCTCTTTGATGGTGGGGCGTCATCGACTGCGCTATGTCGGCGGCACCTGCTTGGTCAGTAAGTCCAGAAGTCCCCCTCCCTACATCTACCTCTTTCTCCTGGAAGCTTGTGCGGTAGTGGTCAGTAGTGGCACTCACCATCTCACCTGCTTCCGTCACCACCCTTCCTGCATGTCCCTGATCCCGGTCTGTACCTGTCTTTTCCTGTCTGCCCGTGTGAGCCGAAGAAAGCGGCGGAACATGTCTCGTGCTTCTCAGGAAACTTGGCGCGCCTGCAACAGGTAGGCCCGGGCCCTGCCCTCAAAGACCTCCTTAAGCTTTACTTTGAGAAGTCGCAAAGCCCGCTGATTTACAGTGCTGCCGCAGTTTTCCTTTGCTGTACTTCGAGCTCGAGGCGCTGTAATGACACCTCCCTCTTGGCCATCCTCACCTTCCTTTTACAGTACTTATCGAAAACATTTGTATCCGTTTCTTGGCTACTTCCCACCACTCCATCACCCCAGGACACATTGGTCTCAGTCCTAGAAGGTTTTGAAAAACAGTCTGAAACCTTGTTTGAACTTGTCTTCCTCT
Source organism: Hippoglossus stenolepis (assembly GCF_022539355.2). NCBI lineage: Eukaryota > Metazoa > Chordata > Actinopteri > Pleuronectiformes > Pleuronectidae > Hippoglossus > Hippoglossus stenolepis. The sequence continues at coordinate 24,778,968 of NC_061492.1, forward strand.
AATACACTAATATTAGGCGCCAGTACCCCCGAAAACAGGCAGGCAGGCGCACCTCAAACAGCAGCCCATCATGGTCAGAGAAGAACACAGGGAGCCGTCGACCTGACACCAGACTCAAGACTTTTCTACAAACACGTAGTCAGGCGTCTAAGCGTTCCACGTGAGTTACGCCATGTGGGACCATCTACCAGTGGCCTGACCATCCTCCATCTACTAGCCCGTGTCTGGCCATCAGGTGGGAGATATAACTATCGCTGGTGTCCCCCTTACCTAACTGCACATTGAAATCCCCTACAATTACCTGCCTATTGGTGGCCAGGTGTGGCTCTACTAACTCAAACATTTCTCGTCGTTCCCTCTGAGTTTGTGGTCCTACACCACAAAACCCTCAGCTTGCTTGTCCCCCATGTGATGTCAGCACCCATTATCCTGCCTTGAACAATTTTGAAAACATCCTCCACCTAATCTCTTTAACACCAAACAAAATCCCGACCCTGTTGAGTGGACCCCCAACTCCAGATTGAGTCCTTTCGTCCACTCCCTTGAGAATTTTGCAACATCCCCTTGTCCCGTAAATGAACCTCCTGCAATAAACAAATTTGTACATGCAGCTGGTCCACAAAATCATAAACAACCCTTCTTTTAACGCGTCCCTCATTCCTCTTACATTTAATGAAAGAATTTTAACTGCAGTCATTATAATTTGTATTTTAAAGTCTTTACCGTACCAAAACACCCCCAAAAAAAAACTCCCTACAGCAAGAAGAGGTCCTCACTGTCCATCTGTTCCCCCAGGAAAAAGGGCACTGGATTAGGCGATGTTGATGGCCTGTTGGGTCCCTCATGTGCATCCTCCCCCAAAGGGGATGGTATATTGAGCAGGTCTGGAGGTAACTCCAGCTCCAACCCAAACCTACGGCGAGCAGATCACCTGGATCTCCTCGCTCTGCTCAGTAGCCTCTCCACCCTCCTAGCCTGTGTTGCCCCCTTCCCGCTCTGATGTCCTCCCTCCTCTGCAGCCCTTCTTTGCTGCCCTACCCCCCCATCCATCCCACCATCAGCTCCTTCTCTTGGTCCTGTCCCTCTGCCCCGTTGCCTTCCCCCTTTGATTTTTACTATGGCCCCCCTCCTTCCTCTCTCCGCTTCTAATTGTCTTCCCCGCTCCGAAAGCCTGCGATCCTTTCCGTGCCCCCTTCTTGACCTTGGAGGTGGGTGGACCTGGGTTGATGGGAGGGAAATCCCCCCCTGCGTTGTCACGGGGCACCTGGGCTTCGCTATCCCCAGTGGCCCTTCCGGTTGTTCCTTTCTCCAGGGGGGCTTCCTCTGTTCCCCCCTTAGAAAGATCCGTTGCTGGCTCTGCCTGTATTGGTGTGCTTGAGCCATTCCCTGCAGGCACGGGTCCCATTCCTGGATCCTTGGCTTTTTCCGGCTCTCCAGTGGACTTGGCCACTTCCGCGAAGGTCCTCCTTCGGCTAGGGCAGTTGCGGTACAGATGGCCCAGTCCCCACATCCATGACAGGCCTTGGGCCCCGATGCAGTCTTTGGCCTCATGGCCTTAGCCTCAGGTACGGCAGCAGGCTCGGAACAGCCTGCCTCTGTGGCCAGACTGCCTGCAACGCCGACAGAACGCTGGTTGCCGAGATGAAACAGGTAACCGCGATCCCCACCAAGGCTGAAAAGGCGGGTGGATGCTTCAGTCCTCCAGGACCTTCTGGGTCAGGGTTCAGCAGCACCTGAAACTGCCTTCTTCCTGTCCAAATCCTCTGTCTTTTAGATACCTAGCACTAGTCACCACTTCTCCGTGCTGTCCCAAAAAAGCAGCTAGTGCTCGGTCGGTGTGAAGGGTTTGAGTGTGCACCGTGACCGTTCTGAAATTTGGTCTGTCCAGGTTCAGGATCTTGTAACCGGCCATGAATCTTTTCCCAGCCTCCTTTCTACAGGCTTCAGCCACTCTTGAATACACATCCTCGCTTACCAGGGTAGCGTCGAAGGCTTTTCTGGCTGGTTCCACTGGATACAGTACACATCTTCGACCTTCAGACTCAGTTGTTCCATGATGACCTTTTGCAGAACCAGTCTCTCGACATCATAAGTTCCTCCACTGGTTCCACCTGGGCGTATCGTGTACCTCACCCCAACCTTTGGGCTTGTCTGGTCCTTGGTCATCTTTGTGTCGATTGTGTTCCTTCTTTGTTAGCTTTGTCTCCGTCTCTCAATCAATCTTAGCCAAAAGGCCGAGAAGCGATAAGCCCCAAGTGTTGGATGTCCACGCCAAGCTCTTGGCACAAATCTCACTTGTTGTGGTACCCGTTCGTAGGTGTGCATAACAATGGCTGCTGCTTATCACCTCCGCCCAAGCTCTCCTTTGTGGCGCTTGATTTCCAACCTAGACAGCTCTTTGACTTTCACAATTTCATAAGGCTCAGCCATACAGCAAAGCCTGCCAAAAATATATTCAACTCATGTTTGTTCCTCTCCACGGAAGTCTTTAGTAAAGCGAAAGACTTGTGCGTTATGAAGAAACCAGAGTCAGCATGGCCCTCTGTTGGAGGCAGCAGAGGAGCCTCTCAGTCTGATCACCACCTTCACGGTAGGCCTCTCTTTGCTTTCCGCATGTCAGATCCCAGTATGCAACATTCCCAACCCGCCCCATCTGCCAACCAAAATTATACACGTCTTTATTACCTCCTGCCCTGACTACTGTGATTGGCTTTTAAGCCTGCCTAAGCAATACATCCCTGAACCACTTACATTCGCTCCAAAATGCTGACTCTGGTTTCTCACCAAGTCTCCCAGAAGGTCTTGAGTGAAAGCAAGTTTCCATTCTTGACAAACGCTTCTAACTCAATTTGGAATCCAGTTCAAGCTCATTGTGACCCGTGCATGGTCACGTCACTAAGCAGTGAGCCATCAGGGCGGTTTCACACACTTGTGTGTGCCAGGCCGTTACCTCAGTTTCATTGAGCCAGTGTAGAATTCACTTTTGATACGCGACAATTGTTTGAGTGTTTGGTTTTCTACAAGTAAGAACAGAGTGCACCGTTCCCAGCGGCACTGCAATGCTAGGTCGATGCGTGGAGAGAAAGGAGCAAGCTCAAATTTCTGCCCCTCATGCCAAAAATCTGCTTAATATGTAGTCCTCATATAGAGGACATATCAGATATTAAACTGATAAGAACAGATACTACATTGATCTTAGCCAAAAGGCCGAGCGATAAGCCCCAAGTGTTGGATGTCCCGCAAACTCTTGGCACAAATCTCACTTGTTGTGGTACCCGTTCGTAGGTGTGCATAACAATGGCTGCTGCTTATCACCTCCGCCCAAGCTCTCCTTTGTGGCGCTTGATTTCTGACCTAGACAGCTCTTTGACTTTTCACAATTTCATAAGGCTCAGCCATACAGCAAAGCCTGCCAAAAATATATTCAACTCATGTTTGTTCCTCTCCAGGAAGTCTTTAGTAAAGGCGAAAGACTTGTGCGTTATGAAGAAACCAGAGTCAGCATGGCCCTCTGTTGGAGAGCAGCAGAGGAGCCTCTCGGTCACAGTCACCACCTTCACGGTAGGCCTCTCTTTGCTTTCATGTCAGATCCCAGTATGCAACATTCCCAACCCGCCCCATCTGCCAACCAAAATTATACACGTCTTTATTACCTCCTGCCCTGACTACTGATTGGCTTTTAAGCCTGCCTAAAGCAATACATCCCTGAACCACTTACATTCGCTCCAAAATGCTGACTCTGGTTTCTCACCAAGTCTCCCAGAAGGTCTTGAGTGAAAGCAAGTTTCCATTCTTGACAAGCGCTTCTAACTCAATTTGGAATCAGTTCAAGCTCATTGTGACCCCGTGCATGGTCACGTCACTAAGCAGTGAGCCATCAGAGCGGTTTCACACACTTGTGTGTGCCAGGCCGTTACCTCAGTTTCATTGAGCCAGTGTAGAATTCACTTTTGATACGCGACAATTGTTTGAGTGTTTGGTTTTCTACAAGGTAAGAACAGAGTGCACGTTCCCAGCGGCACTGCAATGCTAGGTCGATGCGTGGAGAAAGGAGCAAGCTCCAAATTTCTGCCCCTCATGCAAATATAATCTTCTTGTAGTCCTCATATAGAGGACATATCAGATATTAAACTGATAAGAACAGATACTACACTTGATCTTAGCCAAAAGGCCGAGAAGCGATAAGCCCCAAGTGTTGGATGTCCACGCCAAGCTCTTGGCACAAATCTCACTTGTTGTGGTACCCCGTTCATAGGTGTGCATAACAATGGCTGCTTATCACCTCCGCCCAAGCTCTCCTTTGTGGCGCTTGATTTCTGACCTAGACAGCTCTTTGACTTTTCACAATTTCATAAGGCTCAGCCATACAGCAAAGCCTGCCAAAAATATATTCAACTCATGTTTGTTCCTCTCCACGGAAGTCTTTAGTAAAAGGCGAAAGACTTGTGCGTTATGAAGAGAAACCAGAGTCAGCATGGCCCTCTGTTGGAGAGCAGCAGAGGAGCCTCTCGGTCACAGTCACCACCTTCACGGTAGGCCTCTCTTTGCTTTCCGCATGTCAGATCCCAGTATGCAACATTCCCAACCCGCCCCCATCTGCCAACCAAAATTATACACGTCTTTATTACCTCCTGCCTGACTACTGTGATTGGCTTTTAAGCCTGCCTAAACAATACATCCCTGAACCACTTACATTCGCTCCAAAATGCTGACTCTGGTTTCTCACCAAGTCTCCAGAAGGTCTTGAGTGAAAGCAAGTTTCCATTCTTGACAAACCGCTTCTAACTCAATTTGGAATCAGTTCAAGCTCATTGTGACCCGTGCATGGTCACGTCACTAAGCAGTGAGCCATCAGAGCGGTTTCACACACTTGTGTGTGCCAGGCCGTTACCTCAGTTTCATTGAGCCAGTGTAGAATTCACTTTTGATCTGCGACAATTGTTTGAGTGTTTGGTTTTCTACAAGGTAAGAACAGAGTGCACCGTTCCCAGCGGCACTGCAATGCTAGGTCGATGCGTGGAGAGAAAAGAGCAAGCTCCAAATTTCTGCCCCTCATGCCAAAAATCTGCTTAATATGTAGTCCTCATATAGAGACATATCAGATATTAAACTGATAAGAACAGATACTACATGATCTTAGCCAAAGGCCGAGCGATAAGCCCCAAGTGTTGGATGTCACGCCAAGCTCTTGGCACAAATCTCACTTGTTGTGGTACCCGGTTCGTAGGTGTGCATAACAATGGCTGCTGCTATCACCTCCGCCCAAGCTCTCCTTTGTGGCGCTTGATTTCTGACCTAGACAGCTCTTTGACTTTTCACAATTTCATAAGGCTCAGCCATACAGCAAAGCCTGCCAAAAATATATTCAACTCATGTTTGTTCCTCTCCACGGAAGTCTTTAGTAAGGCGAAAGACTTGCGTTATGAAGAAACCAGAGTCAGCATGGCCCTCTGTTGGAGAGCAGCAGAGGAGCCTCTCGGTCTGATCACCACCTTCACGGTAGGCCTCTCTTTGCTTTCCGCATGTCAGATCCCAGTATGCAACATTCCCAACCCGCCCCCATCTGCCAACCAAAATTATACACGTCTTTATTACCTCCTGCCCTGACTACTGTGATTGCTAAGCCTGCCTAAGCAATACATCCCTGAACCACTTACATTCGCTCCAAAATGCTGACTCTGGTTTCTCACCAAGTCTCCCAGAAGGTCTTGAGTGAAAGCAAGTTCCATTCTTGACAAACGCTTCTAACTCAATTTGGAATCAGTTCAAGCTCATTGTGACCCGGTGCATGGTCACGTCACTAAGCAGTGAGCCATCAGAGCGGTTTCACACACTTGTGTGTGCCAGGCCGTTACCTCAGTTTCATTGAGCCAGTGTAGAATTCACTTTTGATACGCGACAATTGTTTGAGTGTTTGGTTTTCTAGAAGGTAAAGACAGTGCACCGTTCCCAGCGGCACTGCAATGCTAGGTCGATGCGTGGAGAGAAAGGAGCAAGCTCCAAATTTCTGCCCCTCATGCCAAAATCTGCTTAATATGTAGTCCTCATATAGAGGACATATCAGATATTAAACTGATAAGAACAGATACTACACTTGATCTTAGCCAAAGGCCGAGACGATAAGCCCCAAGTGTTGGATGTCCGCCAAGCTCTTGGCACCCGTTCGTAGGTGTGCATAACAATGGCTGCTGCTTATCACCTCCGCCCAAGCTCTCCTTTGTAGGCGCTTGATTTCTGCCCTAGACAGCTCTTTGACTTTTCACAATTTCATAGGCTCAGCCATACAGCAAAGCCTGCCAAAATATATTCAACTCATGTTTGTTCCTCTCCACAGAAGTCTTTAGTAAAGGCGAAAGACTTGTCGTTATGAAGAGAAACCAGAGTCAGCATGGCCCTCTGTTGGAGAGCAGCAGAGGAGCCTCTCGGTCTGATCACCACCTTCCACGGTAGGCCTCTCTTTGCTTTCCATGTCAGATCCCAGTATGCAACATTCCCAACCGCCCCCATCTGCCAACCAAAATTATACACGTCTTTATTACCTCCTGCCCTGACTACTGTGATTGGCTTTTAAGCCTGCCTAAGCAATACATCCCTGAACCACTTACATTCGCTCCAAAATGCTGACTCTGGTTTCTCACCAAGTCTCCCAGAAGGTCTTGAGTGAAAGCAAGTTTCCATTCTTGACAAACGCTTCTAACTCAATTTGGAATCCAGTTCAAGCTCATTGTGACCCGTGCATGGTCACGTCACAAACAGTGAGCCATCAGAGCGGTTTCACACACTTGTGTGTGCCAGGCCGTTACCTCACTTTCATTGAGCCAGTGTAGAATTCACTTTTGATCCGCGACAATTGTTTGAGTGTTTGGTTTTCTACAAGGTAAGAACAGAGTGCACCGTTCCCAGCGGCACTGCAATGCTAGGTCGATGCGTGGAGAGAAAGGAGCAAGCTCCAAATTTCTGCCCCTCATGCCAAAAATCTGCTTAATATGTAGTCCTCATATAGAGGACATATCAGATATTAAACTGATAAGAACAGATACTACACTTGATCTTAGCCAAAAGGCCGAGGCGATAAGCCCCAAGTGTTGGATGTCCGCCAAGCTCTTGGCACAAATCTCACTTGTTGTGGTACCCCGTTCGTAGGTGTGCATAACAATGGCTGCTGCTTATCACCTCCGCCCAAGCTCTCCTTTGTGGCGCTTGATTTCTGACCTAGACAGCTCTTTGACTTTTCACAATTTCATAAGGCTCAGCCATACAGCAAAGCCTGCCAAAAATATATTCAACTCATGTTTGTTCCTCTCCACGGAAGTCTTTAGTAAAAGGCGAAAGACTTGTGCGTTATGAAGAGAAACCAGAGTCAGCGTGGCCCTCTGTTGGAGAGCAGCAGAGGAGCCTCTCGGTCTGATCACCACCTTCACGGTAGGCCTCTCTTTGCTTTCGCATGTCAGATCCCAGTATGCAACATTCCCAACCCCGCCCCATCTGCCAACCAAAATTATACACGTCTTTATTACCTCCTGCCCTGACTACTGTGATTGGCTTTTAAGCCTGCCTAAGCAATACATCCCTGAACCACTTACATTCGCTCCAAAATGCTGACTCTGGTTTCTCACCAAGTCTCCCAGAAGGTCTTGAGTGAAAGCAAGTTTCCATTCTTGACAAACGCTTCTAACTCAATTTGGAATCCAGTTCAAGCTCATTGTGACCCCGTGCATGGTCACGTCACAAAGCAGTGAGCCATCAGAGCGGTTTCACACTCTTGTGTGTGAGGCCGTTACCTCAGTTTCATTGAGCCAGTGTAGAATTCACTTTTGATACGCGACAATTGTTTGAGTGTTTGGTTTTCTACAAGGTAAGAACAGAGTGCACCGTTCCCAGCGGCACTGCAATGCTAGGTCGATGCGTGGAGAGAAAGGAGCAAGCTCCAAATTTCTGCCCCTCATGCCAAAAATCTGCTTAATATGTAGTCCTCATATAGAGGACATATCAGATATTAAACTGATAAGAACAGATACTACACTTGATCTTAGCCAAAAGGCCGAGAAGCGATAAGCCCCAAGTGTTGGATGTCCACGCCAAGCTCTTGGCACAAATCTCACTTGTTGTGGTACCCCGTTCGTAGGTGTGCATAACAATGGCTGCTGCTTATCACCTCCGCCCAAGCTCTCCTTTGTGGCGCTTGATTTCTGACCTAGACAGCTCTTTGACTTTTCACAATTTCATAAGGCTCAGCCATACAGCAAAGCCTGCCAAAAATATATTCAACTCATGTTTGTTCCTCTCCACGGAAGTCTTTAGTAAAAGGCGAAAGACTTGTGCGTTATGAAGAAACCAGGGTCAGCATGGCCCTCTGTTGGAGAGCAGCAGAGGAGCCTCTGGTCACAGTCACCACCTTCACGGTAGGCCTCTCTTTGCTTTCCGCATGTCAGATCCCAGTATGCAACATTCCCAACCCGCCCCCATCTGCCAACCAAAATTATACACGTCTTTATTACCTCCTGCCCTGACTACTGTGATTGGCTTTTAAGCCTGCCTAAGCAATACATCCCTGAACCACTTACATTCGCTCCAAAATGCTGACTCTGGTTTCTCACCAAGTCTCCCAGAAGGTCTTGAGTGAAAGCAAGTTTCCATTCTTGACAAACGCTTCTAACTCAATTTGGAATCCAGTTCAAGCTCATTGTGACCCCGTGCATGGTCACGTCACTAAGCAGTGAGCCATCAGAGCGGTTTCACACACTTGTGTGTGCCAGGCCGTTACCTCAGTTTCATTGAGCCAGTGTAGAATTCACTTTTGATACGCGACAATTGTTTGAGTGTTTGGTTTTCTACAAGGTAAGAACAGAGTGCACCGTTCCCAGCGGCACTGCAATGCTAGGTCGATGCGTGGAGAGAAAGGAGCAAGCTCCAAATTTCTGCCCCTCATGCCAAAAATCTGCTTAATATGTAGTCCTCATATAGAGGACATATCAGATATTAAACTGATAAGAACAGATACTACACTTGATCTTAGCCAAAAGGCCGAGAAGCGATAAGCCCCAAGTGTTGGATGTCCACGCCAAGCTCTTGGGCCCATTCGTATAGGTGTGCATAACAATGGCTGCTGCTTATCACCTCCGCCCAAGCTCTCCTTTGTGGCGCTTGATTTCTGACCTAGACAGCTCTTTGACTTTTCACAATTTCATAAGGCTCAGCCATACAGCAAAGCCTGCCAAAAATATATTCAACTCA
>NC_061492.1:24788701-24804137 GCF_022539355.2 Hippoglossus stenolepis
CTTGCGTTATGAAGAAACCAAGTCAGCATGGCCCTCTGTTGGAGAGCAGCAGAGGAGCCTCTCGGTCATGGTCACCACCTTCACGGTAGGCCTCTCTTTGCTTTCCAATGTCAGATCCCAGTATGCAACATTCCCAACCCGCCCCCATCTGCCAACAAAATTATACACGTCTTTATTACCTCCTGCCCTGACTACTGTGATTGGCTTTTAAGCCTGCCTAAACAATACATCCCTGAACCACTTACATTCGCTCCAAAATGCTGACTCTGGTTTCTCACCAAGTCTCCCAGAAGGTCTTGAGTGAAAGCAAGTTTCCATTCTTGACAAACGCTTCTAACTCAATTTGGAATCCAGTTCAAGCTCATTGTGACCCGTGCATGGTCACGTCACTAAGCAGTGAGCCATCAGGCGGTTTCACACCTTGTGTGTGCCAGGCGTTACCTCACTTTCATTGAGCCAGTGTAGAATTCACTTTTGATACGCGACAATTGTTTGAGTGTTTGGTTTTCTACAAGGTAAGAACAGAGTGCACCGTTCCCAGCGACACTGCAATGCTAGGTCGATGCGTGGAGAGAAAGAAGCAAGCTCCAAATTTCTGCCCCTCATGCCAAAAATCTGCTTAATATGTAGTCCTCATATAGAGGACATATCAGATATTAAACTGATAAGAACAGATACTACACTTGATCTTAGCCAAAGGCCGAAGCGATAAGCCCCAAGTGTTGGATGTCACGCCAAGCTCTTGGCACAAATCTCACTTGTTGTGGTACCCGTTCGTAGGTGTGCATAACAATGGCTGCTGCTTATCACCTCCGCCCAAGCTCTCCTTTGTGGCGCTTGATTTCTGACCTAGACAGCTCTTTGACTTTTCACAATTTCATAAGGCTCAGCCATACAGCAAAGCCTGCCAAAAATATATTCAACTCATGTTGGTTCCTCTCCACGGAAGTCTTTAGTAAAGGCGAAAGACTTGCGTTATGAAGAAACCAGAGTCAGCATGGCCCTCTGTTGGAGAGCAGCAGAGGAGCCTCTCGGTCTGATCACCACCTTCACGGTAGGCCTCTCTTTGCTTTCCATGTCAGATCCCAGTATGCAACATTCCCAACCCGCCCCCATCTGCCAACCAAAATTATACACGTCTTTATTACCTCCTGCCCTGACTACTGTGATTGGCTTTTAAGCCTGCCTAAGCAATACATCCTGAACCACTTACATTCGCTCCAAAATGCTGACTCTGGTTTCTCACCAAGTCTCCCAGAGGTCTTGAGTGAAAGCAAGTTTCCATTCTTGACAAACGCTTCTAACTCAATTTGGAATCCAGTTCAAGCTCATTGTGACCCGTGCATGGTCACGTCACTAAGCAGTGAGCCATCAGAGCGGTTTCACACACTTGTGTGCCAGGCCGTTACCTCACTTTCATTGAGCCAGTGTAGAATTCACTTTTGATACGCGACAATTGTTTGAGTGTTTGGTTTTCTACAAGGTAAGAACAGGTGCACCGTTCCATGGCACTGCAATGCTAGGTCGATGCGTGGAGAGAAGAGCAAGCTCCAAATTTCTGCCCCTCATGCCAAAATCTGCTTAATATGTAGTCCTCATATAGAGGACATATCAGATATTAAACTGATAAGAACAGATACTACACTTGATCTTAGCCAAAGGCCGGCAAGCGATAAGCCCCAAGTGTTGGATGTCACGCCAAACTCTTGGCACAAATCTCACTTGTTGTGGTACCCGTTCGTAGGTGTGCATAGCTGCTGCTTATCACCTCCGCCCAAGCTCTCCTTTGTGGCGCTTGATTTCTGACCTAGACAGCTCTTTGACTTTTCACAATTTCATAAGGCTCAGTCATACAGCAAAGCCTGCCAAAATATATTCAACTCATGTTTGTTCCTCTCCACAGAAGTCTTTAGTAAAAAGGGGCGAAAGACTTGTGGTTATGAAGAGAAACCAGAGTCAGCATGGCCCTCTGTTGGAGAGCAGCAGAGGAGCCTCTCGGTCACACACCTTCACGGTAGGCCTCTCTTTGCTTTCCGCATGTCAGATCCCAGTATGCAACATTCCCAACCCGCCCCCATCTGCCAACCAAAATTCTACCGTCTTTATTACCTCCTGCCCTGACTACTGTGATTGGCTTTTAAGCCTGCCTAAGCAATACATCCCTGAACCACTTACATTCGCTCCAAAATGCTGACTCTGGTTTCTCACCAAGTCTCCCAGAAGGTCTTGAGTGAAAGCAAGTTTCCATTCTTGACAAACGCTTCTAACTCAATTTGGAATCCAGTTCAAGCTCATTGTGACCCCGTGCATGGTCACGTCACTAAGCAGTGAGCCATCAGAGCGGTTTCACACTTGTGTGCCAGGCGTTACCTCAGTTTCATTGAGCCAGTGTAGAATTCACTTTTGATACGCGACAATTGTTTGAGTGTTTGGTTTTCTACAAGGTAAGAACAGAGTGCACCGTTCCCAGCGGCACTGCAATGCTAGGTCGATGCGTGGAGAGAAAGGAGCAAGCTCCAAATTTCTGCCCCTCATGCCAAAAATCTGCTTAATATGTAGTCCTCATATAGAGGACATATCAGATATTAAACTGATAAGAACAGATACTACATGATCTTAGCCAAAGGCCGAGGCGATAAGCCCCAAGTGTTGGATGTCACGCCAAACTCTTGGCACAAATCTCACTTGTTGTGGTACCCGTTCGTAGGTGTGCATAACAATGGCTGCTGCTTATCACCTCCAGCTCTCCTTTGTGGCGCTTGATTTCTGACCTAGACAGCTCTTTGACTTTTCACAATTTCATAAGGCTCAGCCATACAGCAAAGCCTGCCAAAATATATTCAACTCATGTTTGTTCCTCTCCACGGAAGTCTTTAGTAAAGGCGAAAGACTTGTGCGTTATGAAGAGAAACCAGAGTCAGCATGGCCCTCTGTTGGAGAGCAGAGGAGCCTCTCGGTCTGATCACCACCTTCACGGTAGGCCTCTCTTTGCTTTCCCATGTCAGATCCCAGTATGCAACATTCCCAACCCGCCCCATCTGCCAACCAAAATTATACACGTCTTTATTACCTCCTGCCCTGACTACTGTGATTGGCTTTTAAGCCTGCCTAAGCAATACATCCCTGAACCCTTACATTCGCTCCAAAATGCTGACTCTGGTTTCTCACCAAGTCTCCCAGAAGGTCTTAGTGAAAGCAAGTTTCCATTCTTGACAAACGCTTCTAACTCAATTTGGAATCCAGTTCAAGCTCATTGTGCCCCGTGCATGGTCACGTCACTAAGCAGTGAGCCATCAGAGCGGTTTCACACCTTGTGTGTGCCAGGCCGTTACCTCAGTTTCATTGAGCCAGTGTAGAATTCACTTTTGACGCGACAATTGTTTGAGTGTTTGGTTTTCTACAAGGTAAGAACAAGTGCACCGTTCCCAGTGGCACTGCAATGCTAGGTCGATGCGTGGAGAGAAGGACAAGCTCCAAATTTCTGCCCCTCATGCCAAAAATCTGCTTAATATGTAGTCCTCATATAGAGGACATATCAGATATTAAACTGATAAGAACAGATACTACACTTGATCTTAGCCAAAGGCGAGGCGATAAGCCCCAAGTGTTGGATGTCCACGCCAAGCTCTTGGCACAAATCTCACTTGTTGTGGTACCCGTTCGTAGGTGTGCATAACAATGGCTGCTGCTTATCACCTCCACCCAAGCTCTCCTTTGTGGCGCTTGATTTCTGACCTAGACAGCTCTTTGACTTTTCACAATTTCATAAGGCTCAGCCATACAGCAAAGCCTGCCAAAAATATATTCAACTCATGTTTGTTCCTCTCCACGGAAGTCTTTAGTAAAAGGGAAAGACTTGTGCGTTATGAAGAGAAACCAGAGTCAGCATGGCCCTCTGTTGGAGAGCAGCAGAGGAGCCTCTCGGTCTGATCACCACCTTCACGGTAGGCCTCTCTTTGCTTTCCGCATGTCAGATCCCAGTATGCAACATTCCCAACCCGCCCCCATCTGCCAACCAAAATTATACCGTCTTTATTACCTCCTGCCTGACTACTGTGATTGGCTTTTAAGCCTGCCTAAGCAATACATCCTGAACCACTTACATTCGCTCCAAAATGCTGACTCTGGTTTCTCACCAAGTCTCCCAGAAGGTCTTGAGTGAAAGCAAGTTTCCATTCTTGACAAACGCTTCTAACTCAATTTGGAATCCAGTTCAAGCTCATTGTGACCCCGTGCATGGTCACGTCACTAAGCAGTGAGCCATCAGAGCGGTTTCACACACTTGTGTGTGCCAGGCCGTTACCTCAGTTTCATTGAGCCAGTGTAGAATTCACTTTAGATCGGACAATTGTTTGAGTGTTTGGTTTTCTACAAGGTAAGAACAGGTGCACCGTTCCCAGCGGCACTGCAATGCTAGGTCGATGCGTGGAGAGAAAGGAGCAAGCTCCAAATTACTGCCCCTCATGCCAAAAATCTGCTTAATATGTAGTCCTCATATAGAGGACATATCAGATATTAAACTGATAAGAACAGATACTACACTTGATCTTAGCCAAAGGCGAGAGGCGATAAGCCCCAAGTGTTGGATGTCACGCCAAGCTCTTGGCACAAATCTCACTTGTTGTGGTACCCCGTTCGTAGGTGTGCATAACAATGGCTGCTGCTTATCACCTCCACCCAAGCTCTCCTTTGTGGCGCTTGATTTCTGACCTAGACAGCTCTTTGACTTTTCACAATTTCATAAGGCTCAGCCATACAGCAAAGCCTGCCAAAAATATATTCAACTCATGTTTGTTCCTCTCCACGGAAGTCTTTAGTAAAGGCGAAAGACTTGTGCGTTATGAAAGAAAAGAGTCAGCATGGCCCTCTGTTGGAGAGCAGCAGAGGCTCTCGGTCTGATCACCACCTTCACGGTTAGGCCTCTCTTTGCTTTCATGTCAGATCCCAGTATGCAACATTCCCAACCCGCCCCCATCTGCCAACCAAAATTATACACGTCTTTATTACCTCCTGCCCTGACTACTGTGATTGGCTTTTAAGCCTGCCTAAGCAATACATCCCTGAACCACTTACATTCGCTCCAAAATGCTGACTCTGGTTTCTCACCAAGTCTCCCAGAAGGTCTTGAGTGAAAGCAAGTTTCCATTCTTGACAAACGCTTCTAACTCAATTTGGAATCAGTTCAAGCTCATTGTGACCCGTGCATGGTCACGTCACTAAGCAGTGAGCCATCAGAGCGGTTTCACACACTTGTGTGTGCCAGGCCGTTACCTCAGTTTCATTGAGCCAGTGTAGAATTCACTTTTGATGCGACAATTGTTTGAGTGTTTGGTTTTCTACAAGGTAAGAACAGAGTGCACCGTTCCCAGCGGCACTGCAATGCTAGGTCGATGCGTGGAGAGAAAGGAGCAAGCTCCAAATTACTGCCCCTCATGCCAAAAATCTGCTAATATGTAGTCCTCATATAGAGGACATATCAGATATTAAACTGATAAGAACAGATACTACACTTGATCTTAGCCAAAGGCCGAGAAGCGATAAGCCCCCAAGTGTTGGATGTCCACGCCAAGCTCTTGGCACAAATCTCACTTGTTGTGGTACCCGTTCGTAGGTGTGCATAACAATGGCTGCTGCTTATCACCTCCGCCAAGCTCTCCTTTGTGGCGCTTGATTTCTGACCTAGACAGCTCTTTGACTTTTCACAATTTCATAAGGCTCCAGCCATACAGCAAAGCCTGCCAAAAATATATTCAACTCATGTTTGTTCCTCTCCACGGAAGTCTTTAGTAAAGGCGAAGGACTTGTGCGTTATGAAAGAAACCAGAGTCAGCATGGCCCTCTGTTGGAGAGCAGCAGAGGAGCCTCTCGGTCACAGTCACCACCTTCAGGTGAGCCTCTCTTTGCTTTCCGCATGTCAGATCCCAGTATGCAACATTCCCAACCCGCCCCATCTGCCAACCAAAATTATACACGTCTTTATTACCTCCTGCCTGACTACTGTGATTGGCTTTTAAGCCTGCCTAAGCAATACATCCCTGAACCACTTACATTCGCTCCAAAATGCTGACTCTGGTTTCTCACCAAGTCTCCCAGAAGGTCTTGAGTGAAAGCAAGTTTCCATTCTTGACAAACGCTTCTAACTCAATTTGGAATCCAGTTCAAGCTCATTGTGACCCCTTCGTAGTCACGTCACTAAGCAGTGAGCCATCAGAGCGGTTTCACACACTTGTGTGCCAGGCCGTTACCTCACTTTCATTGAGCCAGTGTAGAATTCACTTTTGATACGCGACAATTGTTTGAGTGTTTGGTTTTCTACAAGGTAAGAACAGAGTGCACGTTCCCAGCGGCACTGCAATGCTAGGTCGATGCGTGGAGAGAAAGGAGCAAGCTCCAAATTTCTGCCCTCATGCCAAAAATCTGCTTAATATGTAGTCCTCATATAGAGGACATATCAGATAAAACTGATAAGAACAGATACTACATGATCTTAGCCAAAGGCCGAGAAGCGATAAGCCCCAAGTGTTGGATGTCCACGCCAAGCTCTTGGCACAAATCTCACTTGTTGTGGTACCCGTTCGTAGGTGTGCATAACAATGGCTGCTGCTTATCACCTCCGCCCAAGCTCTCCTTTGTGGCGCTTGATTTCTGACCTAGACAGCTCTTTGACTTTTCACAATTTCATAAGGCTCAGCCATACAGCAAAGCCTGCAAAAATATATTCAACTCATGTTTGTTCCTCTCCACGGAAGTCTTTAGTAAAGGCGAAAGACTTGTGCGTTATGAAGAAAAACCAGAGTCAGCATGGCCCTCTGTTGGAGAGCAGCAGAGGAGCCTCTCGGTCTGATCACCACCTTCACGGTAGGCCTCTCTTTGCTTTCATGTCAGATCCCAGTATGCAACATTCCCAACCCGCCCCCATCTGCCAACCAAATTTATACGTCTTTATTACCTCCTGCCTGACTACTGTGATTGGCTTTTAAGCCTGCCTAAGCAATACATCCCTGAACCACTTACATTCGCTCCAAAATGCTGCTCTGGTTTCTCACCAAGTCTCCCAGAAGGTCTTGAGTGAAAGCAAGTTTCCATTCTTGACAAACGCTTCTAACTCAATTTGGAATCAGTTCAAGCTCATTGTGACCCCGTGCATGGTCACGTCACTAAGCAGTGAGCCATCAGAGCGGTTTCACACACTTGTGTGTGCCAGGCCGTTACCTCAGTTTCATTGAGCCAGTGTAGAATTCACTTTTGATACGCGACAATTGTTTGAGTGTTTGGTTTTCTACAAGGTAAGAACAGAGTGCACCGTTCCCAGCGGCACTGCAATGCTAGGTCGATGCGTGGAGAGAAAGGAGCAAGCTCCAAATTACTGCCCCTCATGCCAAAAATCTGCTTAATATGTAGTCCTCATATAGAGGACATATCAGATATTAAACTGATAAGAACAGATACTACACTTGATCTTAGCCAAAGGCCGGCGATAAGCCCCAAGTGTTGGATGTCACGCCAAGCTCTTGGCACAAATCTCACTTGTTGTGGTACCCTGTTCGTAGGTGTGCATAACAATGGCTGCTGTATCACCTCCGCCCAAGCTCTCCTTTGTGGCGCTTGATTTCTGACCTAGACAGCTCTTTGACTTTTCACAATTTCATAAGGCTCAGCCATACAGCAAAGCCTGCCAAAAATATATTCAACTCATGTTTGTTCCTCTCCACGAAGTCTTTAGTAAAAGGCGAAAGACTTGTGCGTTATGAAGAGAAACCAGAGTCAGCATGGCCCTCTGTTGGAGAGCAGCAGAGGAGCCTCTCGGTCTGATCACCACCTTCACGGTAGGCCTCTCTTTGCTTTCATGTCAGATCCCAGTATGCAACATTCCCAACCCCCCCATCTGCCAACCAAAATTATACACGTCTTTATTACCTCCTGCCCTGACTACTGTGATTGGCTTTTAAGCCTGCCTAAGCAATACATCCCTGAACCACTTACATTCGCTCCAAAATGCTGACTCTGGTTTCTCACCAAGTCTCCCAGAAGGTCTTGAGTGAAAGCAAGTTTCCATTCTTGACAAACGCTTCTAACTCAATTTGGAATCCAGTTCAAGCTCATTGTGACCCCGTGCATGGTCACGTCACTAAGCAGTGAGCCATCAGAGCGGTTTCACACACTTGTGTGCCAGGCCTTACCTCACTTTCATTGAGCCAGTGTAGAATTCACTTTTGATACGCGACAATTGTTTGAGTGTTTGGTTTTCTACAAGGTAAGAACAGAGTGCACCGTTCCCAGCGGCACTGCAATGCTAGGTCGATGCGTGGAGAGAAAGGAGCAAGCTCCAAATTTCTGCCCCTCATGCCAAAAATCTGCTTAATATGTAGTCCTCATATAGAGGACATATCAGATATTAAACTGATAAGAACAGATTTTTTTTTTTTTTTTATTACAAAAAACTTTCGTCAGTTAAATACAAATCAATACAAATCAAACATCACGTATGATCATCCCTTAATACAACCTTCATTCCCAAATGTGCCCCTTTGCAGGTATAGAATGTTAATTTTTCCAAACCTACCCATTCCATGTTGCAAAACTAAAAGGTGAAAAAAATTAAAACAGTCCATAGAACTCCTTGTGCCTTCCCTCTCTTTTTTCACCATATCCACCCAAACCCTCCTTTCCACCTCTCTAGGGCTGCATGTTTCCCCCCCTTCTCAATGTCCCTTTTGATGTTCCCCTTTACATCTGCTTCCACCCTCCTCATTATCCCTTCCACCCCACTGTCTTTATCTGTCTTTATCAGGTCTTGCCTGGCCGACCAGATACTCCTCTTTGTTATACTTATAATCTTCCATATTGGGACATTAAAAGGACCATTCCCTGTGCCTAAACCTCTTTCAACCCTGGTCCAGGTCAGATATAATCCTGTGACTACCTGCCCTAGCCGTTCCCCCACTTTACCCCATACTACCCTTGCCACTGGACAGTCCCACATGACATGCCTGACCGTTTCCTCCCCTGAACAGGTTGTCCGAGGGCACGCCGGGGATCTTGCCAACCCATGCCGGTACATGGTTTCCCGCACTGGCAGGCATTTGTGCAGGCATAACCAATTTAGGTCTTTGAGCCCGTTGTCAAGCCCCCGTGGCTGTATCCCCCTCCAAATCTTTGACGGGGTCCCCACCACTGGAGGTGCGACTACTCCCTGACTGACCTCTCTGTAGAGGGCTCTGTGATTTATTTTTATGGCTGTGTCGGAGGCCTCAGGATGAGCCCGCAGCCACCTGGCTGCATGGTTGAAATGCCATGGCTGCTGCTCCACCCTGGGTGCCAAGTTGCTCCAGACCATCAACCCCCTAGCTTGGTATGCGAAATAGAGCCTCAGGAAGTAGCCTGAGGGGTGCTCTATCGGCAAGGATAGTTCTCTGCACAAGGATGAAACAAAAATGCAGTCCAGCTTCAGCGGGAGGTGTGGCACATCCCTCCCTCCTGCTTCTATACCAGCCAGCATGCGAAACCTCGCCACATATTCATATCTACCACCCCATAGGAATCCGAACACGAGGCGCATGAGAGGTCTCCTCATGCTGACTGGCAGTGGGTATATGTATGCCAGATATAGGAGGGATGGCAGAACGTCTACCTTCAGTACAAGTACCTTCCCTATTAAAGTCAGGCACCTGCTCTTCCAGGCGCAAGCTTCTTCTGGACTGCTGAAATACGCCGGTCCAGTTGATTGTGGCACTGTGGGCTGTCTCAAAGCTGACCCCTAGTAATTTCAGTGGTCCTGTGCAGCGACAGCCCTCCGGTACGTCCATCCTTTCTTTCCAGCGCCCAAAGAACTTGACCGAGGACTTGGCGATTCAGTTGTGCTCCAGACCCCGACCAAAATCTGGAAAATCTCCAAAGATCGGATCAGGCATGCATCACTGTCCAGCAGCAGTGTGGTGTCATCCGCATACTGTGACAGCTTGACCCGTAGGCCTCTGCTGCCGGGAACCAGGAAACCTTTCACCCTGGGTGACCGAATGGCTGCCGCCAGAGCTCTATAGAGGATGTAGAGCAGCGGTGAGTGGGCACCCTGTCTTACCCCTGAGTGCAACCTGAAAACTTCCCTAAGTGACCGTTGACTGACACTGTGCTCCCCACACCTGTGTATAATGTGCGCAACCATCCGACAAACCCCTTGTGAAAGCCTAGCCTTTCCAATACCCTAAACATATAGCCCCAGTGAACCCTGTCAAGGCACTTTGCCTGGTCGAGCCACCAACCATAAGTGGCAGGTGTCTGTCTTTCGCCCAAGCGGCAGCGTCTCGTATGAGCTGGAGATTCCATCTCACGGCGCCCCGCCACCCGTCTTTGGTCCACATGGACCACGTGTGAAAGGGCTGTGCCTGGACGATTGGCTAGGACCTTTGCCAGAAGCTTATAATCCACACACAGCATGGTCAGTGGCCGCCAGTTGCGAGTCGGTGCCGTCTCCCTTTTAAACAGAAGGAGATCCTCCTGTAGCCATAGTCCTCCCATTACACCTGTGAGAAGTACTGCGGACAACACCTCAACACTACCGGCCAGAATCTCCCAGAACTTGAGATAAAACTCCACCGGCAGTCCGTCGATGCCAGCACCTTCCGCTTGTTCATTTTACAGAGGGCACCCCTCGAGCTCTTTGAGGGTGGCAGGGCCTCAACGCCTGCGCTATGTCCGACGGCACCTGCTTGGTCAGTAAGTCCAGGAAAGTCCCCCTCCCCTACATCTACCTCTTTCTCCTGGAAGCTTGTGCGGTAGTGGTCAGTAGTGGCACTCACCATCTCACCTGCTTCCGACACCACCCTTCCTGCATGTCCCTGATCCGGTCTGTACCTGTCTTTTCCTGTCAGCCCGTAGAGCCGAAAGAAAGCGGCGGAACATGTCTCGTGCTTCTCCAGGAAACTTCGGCGCGCCTGCAACAGGTAGGCCCGGGCCCTGCCCTCAAGACCTCCTTAAGCTTTACTTTGAGGAAGTCACCAAGCCCGCTGATTTACAGTGCTGCCGCAGTTTCCTTTGCTGTACTCGAGCTCGGAGGCGCTGTAGAAACACCTCCCTCTTGGCCAACCTCACCTTCCTTTTACAGTACTTATCGCAAAACATTTGTATCCGTTTCTTGGCTACTTCCCACCACTCCATCACCCCAGGACACATTGGTCTCAGTCCTAGAAGGTTTTGAAAACATCGAAACCTTGTTTGAACTTGTCTTCCTCTAATACACTAATATTGACTGAGTACCCCGCTCGAAAACAGGCAGGCACAGGCGCACCTCAAACAGCAGCCCATCATGGTCAGAGAAGAACACAGGAGCCGTCGACCTGACACCAGACTCAAAGACTTTTCTACAAACCAGTAGTCCAGGCGTCTAAGCGTTCCCGTGAGTTACGCCATGTGGGACCATCTACCAGTGGCCTGACCATCCTCCCCCCATCTACTAGCCCGTGTCTGGCCATCAGGTGGGAGATATAACTATCGCTGGTGTCCCCCCCCTTACCTAACTGCACATTGAAATCCCCCCCTACAATTACCTGCCTATTGGTGGCCAGGTGTGGCTCTACTAACTCAAACATTTCTCGTCGTTCCCTCTGAGTTTGTGGTCCATACACCACAAAAACCCTCAGCTTGCTTGTCCCCCATGTGATGTCAGCACCCATTATCCTGCCTTGAACAATTATGAAAACATCCTCCACCCTAATCTCTTTAACACCAAACAAAATCCCGACACCTGTAGGTGGACCCCCACACTCAGATTGAGTCCCTTTCGTCCTCCCTTGAGAATTTTGCAACATCCCCTTGTCCCGTAAATGAACCTCCTGCAATAAACAAATTTGAACATGCAGCTGGTCCACAAAATCATAAACAACCCTTCTTTTAACCGCGTCCCTCATTCCTCTTACATTTAATGAAGAATTTTAACTGCAGTCATTATAATTTGTATTTTTAAAGTCTTTACCGTACCAAAACACCCCAAAAAAAACTCCTACAGCAAGAAGAGGTCCTCACTGTCCATCTGTTCCCCCAGGAAAAGGGCACTGGATTAGGCGATGTTGATGGCCTGTTGGGTCCCTCATGCATCCTCCCCAAAGGGGATGGTATATTGAGGAGGTCTGGAGGTAACTCAGCTCCAACCCCAAACCTACGGCGAGCAGATCACCTGGATCTCCTCCGCTCTGCTCCGTAGCCTCTCCACCCTCCCCTAGCCCTGTGTTGCCCCCTTCCCGCTCCTGATGTCCTCCCTCCTCTGCAGCCCTTCTTTGCTGCCCTACCCCCCCATCCATCCCCCATCAGCTCCCTTCTCTTGGTCCTGTCCCTCTGCCCCGTTGCCTTCCCCCTTTGATTTTTTCTTGGCCCCCTCCTTACTCTCTCGCTTCTAATTGTCTTCCCGCTCCGAAAGCCTGCGATCCTTTCCGTGCCCCTTCTTGACCTTGGAGGTGGGTGGACCTGGGTTGATGGGAGGAAATCCCCCTGCGTTGTCACGGGGCACCTGACCGCTATCCCCAGTGGCCCTTCCGGTTGTTCCTTTCTCCAGGGGGGCTTCCTCTGTTCCCCCCTTAGAAAGATCCGTTGCTGGCTCTGCCTGTATTGGTGTGCTTGAGCCATTCCCTGCAGGCACGGGTCCCATTCCTGGATCCTTGGCTTTTTCCGGCTCTCCAGTGGACTTGGCCACTTCCGCGAAGGTCCTCCTTCGGCTAGGGCAGTTGCGGTACAGATGGCCCAGTCCCCCACATCCATGACAGGCCTTGGGCCCGTGCAGTCTTTGGCCTCATGGCCCCCTTGGCCACAGAGTGACAGCAGGCTCGGAACAGCCTGCCTCTGTATGGCCAGACTGCCTGCAACGCCGACAGAGCGCTGGTTGCCGGGGTAAAACAGGTAACCGCGATCCCCACCAAGGCTGAAAAGAGCGGGTGGATGCTTCAGTCCTCCAGGACCTTCTGGGTCAGGGTTCAGCAGCACCTGAAACTGCCTTCTTCCTGTCCAGAATCCCCTCGTGTCTTTTAGATACCTAGCACTAGTCACCACTTCTCCGTGCTGTCCCAAAAAAGCAGCTAGTGCTCGGTCGGTGTGAAGGGTTGTAAGTGTGCACCGTGACCGTTCTGAAATTTGGTCTGTCAGGTTCAGGATCTTGTAACCGGCCATGAATCTTTTCCCAGCCTCCTTTCTACAGGCTTCAGCCACTCTTGAATACACATCCTCGCTTACCAGTGTAACGTCGAAGGCTTTTCTGGCTGGTTCCACTGGATACAGTACACCTCGACCTTCAGACTCAGTTGTTCCATGATGACCTTTTGCAGAACCAGTCTCTCGACATCATAAGTTCCTCCTGGTTCCACCTGGGCGTATCGTGTACCTCACCCCAACCTTTGGGCTTGTCTGGTCCTTGGTCATCTTTGTGTCGGTTGTGTTCCTTCTTTGTTAAGCTTTGTCTCCGTCTCTCCAATCAATCTTAGCCAAAAGGCCGAGAAGCGATAAGCCCCAAGTGTTGGATGTCCACACCAAGCTCTTGGCACAAATCTCACTTGTTGTGGTACCCCGTTCGTAGGTGTGCATAACAATGGCTGCTGCTTATCACCTCCGCCCAAGCTCTCCTTTGTGGCGCTTGATTTCTGACCTAGACAGCTCTTTGACTTTTCACAATTTCATAAGGCTCAGCCATACAGCAAAGCCTGCCAAAAATATATTCAACTCATGTTTGTTCCTCTCCACGGGAGTCTTTAGTAAAGCGAAAGACTTGTGCGTTATGAAGAAAACCAAGTCAGCATGGCCCTCTGTTGGAGAGCAGCAGAGGAGCCTCTCGGTCTGATCACCACCTTCACGGTAGGCCTCTCTTTGCTTTCCGCATGTCAGATCCCAGTATGCAACATTCCCAACCCGCCCCATCTGCCAACCAAAATTATACAGGTCTTTATTACCTCCTGCCCTGACTACTGTGATTGGCTTTTAAGCCTGCCTAAGCAATACATCCCTGAACCACTTACATTCGCTCCAAAATGCTGACTCTGGTTTCTCACCAAGTCTCCCAGAAGGTCTTGAGTGAAAGCAAGTTTCCATTCTTGACAAACGCTTCTAACTCAATTTGGAATCCAGTTCAAGCTCATTGTGACCCCGTGCATGGTCACGTCACAAAGCAGTGAGCCATCAGAGCGGTTTCACACACTTGTGTGTGCCAGGCCGTTACCTCACTTTCATTGAGCCAGTGTAGAATTCACTTTTGATACGCGACAATTGTTTGAGTGTTTGGTTTTCTACAAGGTAAGAACAGAGTGCACCGTTCCCAGCGGCACTGCAATGCTAGGTCGATGCGTGGAGAGAAAGGAGCAAGCTCCAAATTTCTGCCCCTCATGCCAAAAATCTGCTTAATATGTAGTCCTCATATAGAGGACATATCAGATATTAAACTGATAAGAACAGATACTACACTTGATCTTAGCCAAAAGGCCGAGGCGATAAGCCCCAAGTGTTGGATGTCCACGCCAAGCTCTTGGCACAAATCTCACTTGTTGTGGTACCCGTTCGTAGGTGTGCATAACAATGGCTGCTGCTTATCACCTCCGCCCAAGCTCTCCTTTGTGGCGCTTGATTTCTGACCTAGACAGCTCTTTGACTTTCACAATTTCATAAGGCTCAGCCATACAGCAAAAGCCTGCCAAAATATATTCAACTCATGTTTGTTCCTCTCCGGGAGTCTTTAGTAAAGGCGAAAGACTTGTGCGTTATGAAGAGAAACCAGAGTCAGCATGGCCCTCTGTTGGAGGCAGCAGAGGAGCCTCTCGGTCACAGTCACCACCTTCACGGTAGGCCTCTCTTTGCTTTCCGCATGTCAGATCCCAGTATGCAACATTCCCAACCCGCCCCCATCTGCCAACCAAAATTATACACGTCTTTATTACCTCCTGCCCTGACTACTGTGATTGGCTTTTAAGCCTGCCTAAGCAATACATCCCTGAACCACTTACATTCGCTCCAAAATGCTGACTCTGGTTTCTCACCAAGTCTCCCAGAAGGTCTTGAGTGAAAGCAAGTTTCCATTCTTGACAAGCGCTTCTAAC
Organism: Hippoglossus stenolepis; assembly: GCF_022539355.2. Taxonomy (NCBI): domain Eukaryota; kingdom Metazoa; phylum Chordata; class Actinopteri; order Pleuronectiformes; family Pleuronectidae; genus Hippoglossus; species Hippoglossus stenolepis. The sequence continues at coordinate 24,803,764 of NC_061492.1, forward strand.
TCAATTTGGAATCCAGTTCAAGCTCATTGTGACCCCGTGCATGGTCACGTCACTAAGCAGTGAGCCATCAGAGCGGTTTCACACACTTGTGTGTGCCAGGCCGTTACCTCACTTTCATTGAGCCAGTGTAAATTCACTTTTGATACGCGACAATTGTTTGAGTGTTTGGTTTTCTACAAGGTAAGAACAGAGTGCACCGTTCCCAGCGGCACTGCAATGCTAGGTCGATGCGTGGAGAGAAAGGAGCAAGCTCCAAAAATTTCTGCCCCTCATGCCAAAATCTGCTTAATATGTAGTCCTCATATAGAGGACATATCAGATATTAAACTGATAAGAACAGATACTACACTTGATCTTAGCCAAAGGCCGGCGAT
>NC_061492.1:24804637-24837106 GCF_022539355.2 Hippoglossus stenolepis
CTTGTGTGTGCCAGGCAGTTACCTCAGTTTCATTGAGCCAGTGTAGAATTCACTTTTGATACGCGACAATTGTTTGAGTGTTTGGTTTTCTACAAGGTAAGAACAGAGTGCACCGTTCCCAGCGGCACTGCAATGCTAGGTCGATGCGTGGAGAGAAAGGAGCAAGCTCCAAATTTCTGCCCTCATGCCAAAATCTGCTTAATATGTAGTCCTCATATAGAGGACATATCAGATATTAAACTGATAAGAACAGATACTACACTTGATCTTAGCCAAAAGGCCGAGAAGCGATAAGCCCCAAGTGTTGGATGTCCACGCCAAGCTCTTGGCACAAATCTCACTTGTTGTGGTACCCCGTTCGTAGGTGTGCATAACAATGGCTGCTGCTTATCACCTCCGCCCAAGCTCTCCTTTGTGGCGCTTGATTTCTGACCTAGACAGCTCTTTGACTTTTCACAATTTCATAAGGCTCAGCCATACAGCAAAGCCTGCCAAAATATATTCAACTCATGTTTGTTCCTCTCCACGGAAGTCTTTAGTAAAAGGCGAAAGACTTGTGCGTTATGAAGAGAAACCAGAGTCAGCATGGCCCTCTGTTGGAGAGCAGCAGAGGAGCCTCTCGGTCACAGAGTCACCACCTTCACGGTAGGCCTCTTTTGCTTTCCGCATGTCAGATCCCAGTATGCAACATTCCCAACCCGCCCCCATCTGCCAACCAAAATTATACACGTCTTTATTACCTCCTGCCCTGACTACTGTGATTGGCTTTTAAGCCTGCCTAAGCAATACATCCCTGAACCACTTACATTCGCTCCAAAATGCTGACTCTGGTTTCTCACCAAGTCTCCCAGAAGGTCTTGAGTGAAAGCAAGTTTCCATTCTTGACAAACGCTTCTAACTCAATTTGGAATCCAGTTCAAGCTCATTGTGACCCCGTGCATGGTCACGTCACTAAGCAGTGAGCCATCAGAGCGGTTTCACACACTTGTGTGTGCCAGGCCGTTACCTCACTTTCATTGAGCCAGTGTAGAATTCACTTTTGATACGCGACAATTGTTTGAGTGTTTGGTTTTCTACAAGGTAAGAACAGAGTGCACCGTTCCCAGCGGCACTGCAATGCTAGGTCGATGCGTGGAGAGAAAGGAGCAAGCTCCAAATTTCTGCCCTCATGCCAAAATCTGCTTAATATGTAGTCCTCATATAGAGGACATATCAGATATTAAACTGATAAGAACAGATACTACACTTGATCTTAGCCAAAAGGCCGAGAAGCGATAAGCCCAAGTGTTGATGTCCACGCCAAGCTCTTGGCACAATCTCACTTGTTGTGGTACCCTGTCGTAGGTGTGCATAACAATGGCTGCTGCTTATCACCTCCGCCAAGCTCTCCTTTGTGGCGCTTGATTTCTGACCTAGACAGCTCTTTGACTTTTCACAATTTCATAAGGCTCAGCCATACAGCAAAGCCTGCCAAAAATATATTCAACTCATGTTTGTTCCTCTCCACGGAAGTCTTTAGTAAAAGGCGAAAGACTTGTGCGTTATGAAGAGAAACCAGAGTCAGCATGGCCCTCTGTTGAGAGCAGCAGAGGAGCCTCTCGGTCACAGTCACCACCTTCACGGTAGGCTCCCTTGCTTTCCGCATGTCAGATCCCAGTATGCAACATTCCCAACCCGCTCCATCTGCCAACCAAAATTATACACGCCTTTATTACCTCCTGCCCTGACTACTGTGATTGGCTTTAAGCCTGCCTAAGCAATACATCCCTGAACCACTTACATTCGCTCCAAAATGCTGACTCTGGTTTCTCACCAAGTCTCCCAGAAGGTCTTGAGTGAAAGCAAGTTTCCATTCTTGACAAACGCTTCTAACTCAATTTGGAATCCAGTTCAAGCTCATTGTGACCCTGCATGGTCACGTCACTAAGCAGTGAGCCATCAGAGCGGTTTCACACACTTGTGTGTGCCAGGCCGTTACCTCACTTTCATTGAGCCAGTGTAGAATTCACTTTTGATACGCGACAATTGTTTGAGTGTTTGGTTTTCTACAGGTAAGAACAGAGTGCACCGCTCCCAGCGGCACTGCAATGCTAGGTCGATGCGTGGAGAGAAAGGAGCAAGCTCCAAATTTCTGCCCTCATGCCAAAAATCTGCTTAATATGTAGTCCTCATATAGAGGACATATCAGATATTAAACTGATAAGAACAGATTTTTTTTTTTTATTATTACAAAAACTTTCGTCAGTTAAATACAAATCAATACAAATCAAACATCACATATGATCATCCCTTAATACAACCTTCATCCCCAAATGTGCCCCTTTGCAGGTATAGAATGTTACTTTTTCCAAACCTACCCATTCCATGTTGCAAACTAAAAGGTGAAAAAAGTAAAAACAGTTCAAAGAACTCCTTGTGCCTTTCCTCTCTTTTTTCACCATATCCACCCAAACCCTCCTTTCCACCTCTCTAGGGCTGCATGTTTCCCCACTTCTCAATGTCCCTTTTGATGTTCCCTTTACATCTGCTTCCACCCTCCTCATTATCCCTTCCACCCCACTGTCTTTATCTGTCTTTATCAGGTCTTGCCTGGCCGACCAGATACTCCTCTTTGTTATACTTATAATCTTCCATATTGGGACATTAAAAGGACCATTCCCTGTGCCTAAACCTCTTTCAACCCTGGTCCAGGTCAGATATAATCCTGTGACTACCTGCCCTAGCCGTTCCCCCACTTTACCCCATACTACCCTTGCCACTGGACAGTCCCACATGACATGCCTGACCGTTTCCTCCCCTGAACAGGTTGTCCGAGGGCACGCCGGGGATCTTGCCAACCCATGCCGGTACATGGTTTCCCGCACTGGCAGGCATTTGTGCAGGCATAACCAATTTAGGTCTTTGAGCCCGTTGTCAAGCCCCCGTGGCTGTATCCCCCTCCAAATCTTTGACGGGGTCCCCACCACTGGAGGTGCGACTACTCCCTGACTGACCTCTCTGTAGAGGGCTCTGTGATTTATTTTTATGGCTGTGTCGGAGGCCTCAGGATGAGCCCGCAGCCACCTGGCTGCATGGTTGAAATGCCATGGCTGCTGCTCCACCCTGGGTGCCAAGTTGCTCCAGACCATCAACCCCCTAGCTTGGTATGCGAAATAGAGCCTCAGGAAGTAGCCTGAGGGGTGCTCTATCGGCAAGGATAGTTCTCTGCACAAGGATGAAACAAAATGCAGTCCAGCTTCAGCGGAGGTGTGGCACATCCTCCCTCCTGCTTCTATACCAGCCAGCATGCGAAACCTCGCCACATATTCATATCTACCACCCCATAGAATCCGACGAGGCGCATGAGAGGTCTCCTCATGCTGACTGGCATTGGGTATATGTATGCCAGATATAGGAGGGATGGCAGAACGTCTACCTTCAGTACAAGTACCTTCCCTATTAAAGTCAGGCACCTGCTCTTCCAGAGCGCAAGCTTCTTCTGGACTGCTGAAATACGCCCGGTCCAGTTGATTGTGGCACTGTGGGCTGTCTCAAAGCTGACCCCTAGTAATTTCAGTGGTCCTGTGCAGAGCGACAGCCCTCCCGGTACGTCCATCCTTTCTTTCCAGCGCCCAAAGAACTTGACCGAGGACTTGCACGATTCAGTTGTGCTCCAGACCCTGACCAAAATCCTGAAAATCTCCAAAGATCGGATCAGGCATGCATCACTGTCCAGCAGCAGTGTGGTGTCATCCGCATACTGTGACAGCTTGACCCGTAGGCCTCTGCTGCCGGGAACCAGGAAACCTTTCACCCCTGGGTCAGCCCGAATGGCTGCCGCCAGGGGCTCTATATAGAGGATGTAGAGCAGCGGTGAGAGTGGGCACCCCTGTCTTACCCCTGAGTGCAACCTGAAAACTTCCCCTAAGTGACCGTTGACTGACACTGTGCTCCCCACACCTGTGTATAATGTGCGCAACCATCCGACAAACCCCTTGTTAAAGCCTAGCCTTTCCAATACCCTAAACATAAAGCCCCAGTGAACCCTGTCAAAGGCCTTTGCCTGGTCGAGACCAACCACCATAAGTGGCAGGTGTCTGTCTTTCGCCCAAGCGGCAGCGTCTCGTATGAGCTGGAGATTCCATCTCACCGAGCGCCCCGCCACCCCGCATGTTTGGTCCACATGGACCACGTGTGGAAGGGCTGTGCCTAGACGATCGGCTAGGACCTTTGCCAGAAGCTTATAATCCACACACAGCATGGACAGTGGCCGCCAGTTGCCGAGGTCGGTGCCGTCCCCCTTTTTAAACAGAAGGGAGATCACTCCTGTAGCCATAGTCCCTCCCATTACACCTGTGAGAAGTACTGCGGACAACACCTCCAACACTACCGGCCCGAGAATCTCCCAGAACTTGAGATAAAACTCCACCGGCAGTCCGTCGATGCCCGGCACCTTCCGCTTGTTCATTTTACAGAGGGCACCCTCGAGCTCTTTGAGGGTGAGCGGGGCCTCCAACGCCTGCGCTATGTCTGACGGCACCTGCTTGGTCAGTAAGTCCAGGAAAGTCCCCCCTCCCCCTACATCTACCTCTTTCTCCTGGAAGCTTGTGCGGTAGTGGTCAGTAGCGGCACTCACCATCTCACCTGCTTCCGACACCACCCTTCCCTGCATGTCCCTGATCCCGGTCTGTACCTGTCTTTTCCTGTCAGCCCGTATTGAGCCGAAGAAAGCGGCGGAACATGTCTCGTGCTTCTCCAGGAAACTTCGGCGCCTGCAACAGGTAGGCCCGGCCCTGCCTCAAAGACCTCCTTAAGCTTTACTTTGAGGAAGTCACAAGCCCGCTGATTTACAGTGCTGCCGCAGTTTCCTTTGCTGTACTCGAGCTCGAGGAGGCGCTGTAAGCGAAACACCTCCCTCTTGGCCAACCTCACCTTCCTTTTACAGTACTTATCGCAAAACACTTTTATCCGTTTCTTGGCTACTTCCCACCACTCCATCACCCCAGGACACATTGGTCTCAGTCCTAGAAGGTTTTTGAAAAACAGTACGAAACCTTGTTTGAACTTGTCTTCCTCTAATACACTAATATTGAGGCGCCAGTACCCCCGCCCGAAAACAGGCAGGCACAGGCGCACCTCAAACAGCAGCCCATCATGGTCAGAGAAGAACACAGGGAGCCGTCGACCTGACACCAGACTCAAAGACTTTTCTACAAACACGTAGTCCAGACGTCTAAACGTTCCACGTGAGTTACGCCATGTGGGACCATCTACCAGTGGCCTGACCATCCTCCCCCCATCTACTAGCCCGTGTCTGGCCATCAGGTGGGAGATATAACTATCGCTGGTGTCCCCCCCCTTACCTAACTGCACATTGAAATCCCCCCCTACAATTACCTGCCTATTGGTGGCCAGGTGTGGCTCTACTAACTCAAACATTTCTCGTCGTTCCCTCTGAGTTTGTGGTCCATACACCACAAAAACCTCAGCTTGCTTGTCCCCATGTGATGTCAGCACCCATTATCCTGCCTTGAACAATTATGAAAACATCCTCCACCCTAATCTCTTTAACACCAAACAAAATCCCGACACCTGTAGAGTGGACCCCCCCCACACTCCAGATTGAGTCCCCTTTCGTCCACTCCCTTGAGAATTTTGCAACATCCCCCTTGTCCCGTAAATGAACCTCCTGCAATAAACAAATTTGAACATGCAGCTGGTCCACAAAATCATAAACAACCCTTCTTTTAACCGCGTCCCTCATTCCTCTTACATTTAATGAAAGAATTTTAACTGCAGTCATTATAATTTGTATTTTTAAAGTCTTTACCGTACCAAAACACCCCAAAAAAAACTCCCTACAGCAAGAAGAGGTCCTCACTGTCCATCTGTTCCCCCCAGGAAAAGGGCACTGGATTAGGCGATGTTGATGGCCTGTTGGGTCCCTCATATGCATCCTCCCCCAAAGGGGATGGTATATTGAGCAGGTCTGGAGGTAACTCCAGCTCCAACCCCAAACCTACGGCGAGCAGATCACCTGGATCTCCTCCGCTCTGCTCCGTAGCCTCTCCACCCTCCCCTAGCCCTGTGTTGCCCCCTTCCCGCTCCTGATGTCCTCCTCCTCTGCAGCCCTTCTTGCTGCCCTACCCCCATCCATCCCACCATCAGCCCCCTTCTCTTGGTCCTGTCCTCTGCCCCGTTGCCTTCCCCTTTGATTTTACTATGGCCCCCTCCTTACTCTCTCCGCTTCTAATTGTCTTCCTGCTCCAAAGCCTGCGATCCTTTCCGTGCCCCTTCTTGACCTTGGAGGTGGGTGGACCTGGGTTGATGGGAGGAAATCCCTCTGCGTTGTCACGGGCACCTGGGCTCGCTTTCCCAGTGGCCTTCCGGTTGTTCCTTTCTCCAGGGGGGCTTCCTCTGTTCCCCCTTAGAAAGATCCGTTGCTGGCTCTGCCTGTATTGGTGTGCTTGAGCCATTCCCTGCAGGCACGGGTCCCATTCCTGGATCCTTGGCTTTTTCCGGCTCTCCAGTGGACTTGGCCACTTCCGCGAAGGTCCTCCTTCGGCTAGGGCAGTTGCGGTACAGATGGCCCAGTCCCCCACATCCATGACAGGCCTTGGGCCCCGTGCAGTCTTTGGCCTCATGGCCCCCTTGGCCACAGGTACGGCAGCAGGCTCCGGAACAGCCTGCCTCTGTATGGCCAGACTGCCTGCAACGCCGACAGAAAGCTGGTTGCCGGGCGTAAAACAGGTAACCGCGATCCCCACCAAGGCTGAAAAGAGCGGGTGGATGCTTCAGTCCTCCAGGACCTTCTGGGTCAGGGTTCAGCAGCACCTGAAACTGCCTTCTTCCTGTCCAGAATCCCCTCGTGTCTTTTAGATACCTAGCACTAGTCACCACTTCTCCGTGCTGTCCCAAAAAAGCAGCTAGTGCTCGGTCGGTGACGAAGGGGTTGTAAGTGTGCACCGTGACCGTTCTGAAATTTGGTCTGTCCAGGTTCAGGATCTTGTAACCGGCCATGAATCTTTTCCCAGCCTCCTTTCTACAGGCTTCAGCCACTCTTGAATACACGTCCTCGCTTACCAGGGTAACGTCGAAGGCTTTTTCTGGCTGGTTCCACTGGATACAGTACACATCTTCTACCTTCAGACTCAGTTGTTCCATGATGACATTTTTGCAGAACCAGTCTCTCGACATCAGAAGTTCCTCCACTGGTTGCACCTGGAAGCGTATCGTGTACCTCACCCCAACCTTTGGGCTTGTCTGGTCCTTGGTCATCTTTGTGTCGGTTGTGTTCCTTCTTTGTTAAGCTTTGTCTCCGTCTCTCCAATCAATCTTAGCCAAAAGGCCGAGAAGCGATAAGCCCCAAGAGTTGGATGTCCACACCAAGCTCTTGGCACAAATCTCACTTGTTGTGGTACCCCGTTCGTAGGTGTGCATAACAATGGCTGCTGCTTATCACCTCCGCCCAAGCTCTCCTTTGTGGCGCTTGATTTCTGACCTAGACAGCTCTTTGACTTTTCACAATTTCATAAGGCTCAGCCATACAGCAAAGCCTGCCAAAATATATTCAACTCATGTTTGTTCCTTTCCACGGAAGTCTTTAGTAAAAGGCGAAAGACTTGTGCGTTATGAAGAGAAACCAGAGTCAGCATGGCCCTCTGTTGGAGAGCAGCAGAGGAGCCTCTCGGTCACAGTCACCACCTTCACGGTAGGCCTCTCTTTGCTTTCCGCATGTCAGATCCCAGTATGCAACATTCCCAACCCGCCCCATCTGCCAACCAAAATTATACACGCTTTTATTACCTCCTGCCCTGACTACTGTGATTGGCTTTAAGCCTGCCTAAGCAATACATCCTGAACCACTTACATTCGCTCCAAAATGCTGACTCTGGTTTCTCACCAAGTCTCCCAGAAGGTCTTGAGTGAAAGCAAGTTTCCATTCTTGACAAACGCTTCTAACTCAATTTGGAATCCAGTTCAAGCTCATTGTGACCGTGCATGGTCACGCCACTAAGCAGTGAGCCATCAGAGCGGTTTCACACACTTGTGTGTGCCAGGCCGTTACCTCAGTTTCATTGAGCCAGTGTAGAATTCACTTTTGATACGCGACAATTGTTTGAGTGTTTGGTTTTCTACAAGGTAAGAACAGAGTGCACCGTTCCCAGCGGCACTGCAATGCTAGGTCGATGCGTGGAGAAAGGAGCAAGCTCCAAATTACTGCCCTCATGCCAAAAATCTGCTTAATATGTAGTCCTCATATAGAGGACATATCAGATATTAAACTGATAAGAACAGATACTACACTTGATCTTAGCCAAAAGGCCGAGAAGCGATAAGCCCCAAGTGTTGGATGTCCACGCCAAGCTCTTGGCACAAATCTCACTTGTTGTGGTACCCCGTCTGTAGGTGTGCATAACAATGGCTGCTGCTTATCACCTCCGCCCAAGCTCTCCTTTGTGGCGCTTGATTTCTGACCTAGACAGCTCTTTGACTTTTCACAATTTCATAAGGCTCAGCCATACAGCAAAGCCTACAAAATATATTCAACTCATGTTTGTTCCTCTCCACGGAAGTCTTTAGTAAAAGGCGAAAGACTTGTGCGTTATGAAGAGAAACCAGAGTCAGCATGGCCCTCTGTTGGAGAGCAGCAGAGGAGCCTCTCGGTCACAGTCACCACCTTCACGGTAGGCCTCTCTTTGCTTTCCGCATGTCAGATCCCAGTATGCAACATTCCTAACCCGCCCCATCTGCCAACCAAAATTATACACGTCTTTATTACCTCCTGCCCTGACTACTGTGATTGGCTTTTAAGCCTGCCTAAGCAATACATCCCTGAACCACTTACATTCGCTCCAAAATGCTGACTCTGGTTTCTCACCAAGTCTCCCAGAAGGTCTTGAGTGAAAGCAAGTTTCCATTCTTGACAAACGCTTCTAACTCAATTTGGAATCCAGTTCAAGCTCATTGTGACCCCTGCATGGTCACGTCACTAAGCAGTGAGCCATCAGAGCGGTTTCACACACTTGTGTGCAGGTCATACCTCTGTTTCATTGAGCCAGTGTAGAATTCACTTTTGATACGCGACAATTGTTTGAGTGTTTGGTCTTCTACAAGGTAAGAACAGAGTGCACCGTGCCCAGCGGCACTGCAATGCTAGGTCGATGCGGGAGAGAAAGGAGCAAGCTCCAAATTACTGCCCTCATGCCAAAAATCTGCTTAATATGTAGTCCTCATATAGAGGACATATCAGATATTAAACTGATAAGAACAGATACTACACTTGATCTTAGCCAAAAGGCCGAGAGTGATAAGCCCCAAGTGTTGGATGTCCACGCCAAGCTCTTGGCACAAATCTCACTTGTTGTGGTACCCCGTTCGTAGGTGTGCATAACAATGGCTGCTGCTTATCACCTCCGCCCAAGCTCCCTTTGTGGCGCTTGATTTCTGACCTAGACAGCTCTTTGACTTCTCACAATTTCATAAGGCTCAGCCATACAGCAAAGCCTGCCAAAAATATATTCAACTCATGTTTGTTCCTCTTCACGGAAGTCTTTAGTAAAAGGCGAAAGACTTGTGCGTTATGAAGAGAAACCAGAGTCAGCATGGCCCTCTGTTGGAGAGCAGCAGAGGAGCCTCTCGGTCACAGTCACCACCTTCACGGTAGGCCTCTCTTTGCTTTCCGCATGTCAGATCCCAGTATGCAACATTCCCAACCCGCCCCATCTGCCAACCAAAATTATACACGTCTTTATTACCTCCTGCCCTGACTACTGTGATTGGCTTTAAGCCTGCCTAAGCAATACATCCCTGAACCACTTACATTCGCTCCAAAATGCTGACTCTGGTTTCTCACCAAGTCTCCCAGAAGGTCTTGAGTGAAAGCAAGTTTCCATTCTTGACAACGCTTCTAACTCAATTTGGAATCCAGTTCAGCTCATTGTGACCCCGCATGGTCACGTCACTAAGCAGTGAGCCATCAGAGCGGTTTCACACACTTGTGTGTGCCAGGCCGTTACCTCAGTCTTTATTGAGCCAGTGTAGAATTCACTTTTGATACGCGACAATTGTTTGAGTGTTTGGTTTTCTACAAGGTAAGAACAGAGTGCACCGTTCCCAGCGGCACTGCAATGCTAGGTCGATGCGTGGAGAGAAAGGAGCAAGCTCCAAATTACTGCCCCTCATGCCAAAAATCTGCTTAATATGTAGTCCTCATATAGAGGACATATCAGATATTAAACTGATAAGAACAGATACTACACTTGATCTTAGCCAAAAGGCCGAGAAGCGATAAGCCCCAAGTGTTGGATGTCCACGCCAAGCTCTTGGCACAAATCTCACTTGTTGTGGTACCCGTTCGTAGGTGTGCATAACAATGGCTGCTGCTTATCACCTCCGCCCAAGCTCTCCTTTGTGGCGCTTGATTTCTGACCTAGACAGCTCTTTGACTTTTCACACTTCATAAGGCTCAGCCATACAGCAAAGCCTGCCAAAATATATTCAACTCATGTTTGTTCCTCTCCATGGAAGTCTTTAGTAAAAGGCGAAAGACTTGTGCGTTATGAAGAGAAACCAGAGTCAGCATGGCCCTCTGTTGGAGAGCAGCAGAGGAGCCTCTCGGTCACAGTCACCACCTTCACGGTAGGCCTCTCTTTGCTTTCCGCATGTCAGATCCCAGTATGCAACATTCCCAACCCGCCCCCATCTGCCAACCAAAATTATACACGTCTTTATTACCTCCTGCCCTGACTACTGTGATTGGCTTTTAAGCCTGCCTAAGCAATACATCCCTGAACCACTTACATTCACTCCAAAATGCTGACTCTGGTTTCTCACCAAGTCTCCCAGAAGGTCTTGAGTGAAAGCAAGTTTCCATTCTTGACAAACGCTTCTAACTCAATTTGGAATCCAGTTCAAGCTCATTGTGACCCCGTGCATGGTCACGTCACTAAGCAGTGAGCCATCAGAGCGGTTTCACACACTTGTGTGTGCCAGGCCGTTACCTCAGTTTCATTGAGCCAGTGTAGAATTCACTTTTGATACGCGACAATTGTTTCAGTGTTTGGTTTTCTACAAGGTAAGAACAGAGTGCACCGCTCCCAGCGGCACTGCAATGCTAGGTCGATGCGTGGAGAGAAAGGAGCAAGCTCCAAATTTCTGCCCTCATGCCAAAAATCTGCTTAATATGTAGTCCTCATATAGAGGACATATCAGATATTAAACTGATAAGAACAGATACTACACTTGATCTTAGCCAAAAGGCCGGAAGCGATAAGCCCCAAGTATTGGATGTCCACGCCAAGCTCTTGGCACAAATCTCACTTGTTGTGGTACCCGCTCGTAGGTGTGCATAACAATGGCTGCTGCTTATCACCTCCGCCCAAGCTCTCCTTTGTGGCGCTTGATTTCTGACCTAGACAGCTCTTTGACTTTTCACAATTTCATAAGGCTCAGCCATACAGCAAAGCCTGCAAAAATATATTCAACTCATGTTTGTTCCTCTCCACGGAAGTCTTTAGTAAAAGGCGAAAGACTTGTGCGTTATGAAGAGAAACCAGAGTCAGCATGGCCCTCTGTTGGAGAGCAGCAGAGGAGCCTCTCGGTCACAGTCACCACCTTCACGGTAGGCCTCTTGCTTCCGCATGTCAGATCCCAGTATGCAACATTCCCAACCCGCCCCCATCTGCCAACCAAAATTATACACGTCTTTATTACCTCCTGCCCTGACTACTGTGATTGGCTTTTAAGCCTGCCTAACAATACATCCCTGAACCACTTACATTCGCTCCAAAATGCTGACTCTGGTTTCTCACCAAGTCTCCCAGAAGGTCTTGAGTGAAAGCAAGTTTCCATTCTTGACAAACGCTTCTAACTCAATTTGAATCCAGTTCAAGCTCATTGTGACCCTGCATGGTCACGTCACTAAGCAGTGAGCCATCAGGCGGTTTCACACACTTGTGTGTGCCAGGCCGCATCTCAGTTTCATTGAGCCAGTGTAGAATTCACTTTTGATACGCGACAGTTGTTTGAGTGTTTGGTTTTCTACAAGGTAAGAACAGAGTGCACCGCTCCCAGCAGCACTGCAATGCTAGGTCGATGCGTGGAGAGAAAGGAGCAAGCTCCAAATTACTGCCCTCATGCCAAAATTGTAATATGTAGTCCTCATATAGAGGACATATCAGATATTAAACTGATAAGAACAGATTTTTTTTTTTTTTTATTATTACAAAAACTTTCGTCAGTTAAATACAAATCAATACAAATCAAACATCACGTATGATCATCCCTAATACAACCTTCATCCCCAAATGTGCCCTTTGCAGGTATAGAATGTTACTTTTTCCAAACCTACCCATTCCATGTTGCAAAACTAAAAGGTGAAAAAAGTAAAACAGTTCAAAGAACTCCTTGTGCCTTCCTCTCTTTTCACCATATCCACCCAAACCCTCCTTTCCACCTCTCTAGGGCTGCATGTTTCCACTTCTCAATGTCCCTTTTGATGTTCCCCTTTACATCTGCTTCACCCTCCTCATTATCCCTTCCACCCCACTGTCTTTATCTGTCTTTATCAGGTCTTGCCTGGCCGACCAGATACTCCTCTTTGTTATACTTATAATCTTCCATATTGGGACATTAAAAGGACCATTCCTGTGCCTAAACCTCTTTCAACCCTGGTCCAGGTCAGATGAAATCCTGTGACTACCTGCCCAGCCGTTCCCCACTTTACCCCATACTACCTCTTGCCACTGGACAGTCCCACATGACATGCCTGACTGTTTCCCTGAACAGGTTGTCCGAGGGCACGCCGGGATCTTGCCAACCCATGCCGGTACATGGTTTCCGCACTGGCAGGCATTTGTGCAGGCATAACTAATTTAGGTCTTTGAGCCCGTTGTCAAGCCCCCGTGGCTGTATCCCCCTCCAAATCTTTGACGGGGTCCCCACCACTGGAGGTGCGACTACTCCCTGACTGACCTCTCTGTAGAGGGCTCTGTGATTTATTTTTATGGCTGTGTCGGAGGCCTCAGGATGAGCCCGCAGCCACCTGGCTGCATGGTTGAAATGCCATGGCTGCTGCTCCACCCTGGGTGCCAAGTTGCTCCAGACCATCAACCCCCTAGCTTGGTATGCGAAATAGAGCCTCAGGAAGTAGCCTGAGGGGTGCTCTATCGGCAAGGATAGTTCTCTGCACAAGGATGAAACAAAAATGCAGTCCAGCTTCAGCGGGAGGTGTGGCACATCCCTCCCTCCTGCTTCTATACCAGCCAGCATGCGAAACCTCGCCACATATTCATATCTACCACCCCATAGGAATCCGAACACGAGGCGCATGAGAGGTCTCCTCATGCTGACTGGCAGTGGGTATATGTATGCCAGATATAGGAGGGATGGCAGAACGTCTACCTTCAGTACAAGTACCTTCCCTATTAAAGTCAGGCACCTGCTCTTCCAGAGCGCAAGCTTCTTCTGGACTGCTGAAATACGCCCGGTCCAGTTGATTGTGGCACTGTGGGCTGTCTCAAAGCTGACCCCTAGTAATTTCAGTGGTCCTGTGCAGAGCGACAGCCCTCCCGGTACGTCCATCCTTTCTTTCCAGCGCCCAAAGAACTTGACCGAGGACTTGGCACGATTCAGTTGTGCTCCAGACCCCCGACCAAAATCATGGAAAATCTCCAAAGATCGGATCAGGCATGCATCACTGTCCAGCAGCAGTGTGGTGTCATCCGCATACTGTGACAGCTTGACCCGTAGGCCTCTGCTGCCGGGAACCAGGAAACCTTTCACCCCTGGGTCAGCCGGTCGATTGGCGCCAGGGCTCTATATAGAGGATGTAGAGCAGCGGTGAGAGTGGGCACCCCTGTCTTACCCCTGAGTGCAACCTGAAAACTTCCCCTAAGTGACCGTTGACTGACACTGTGCTCCCCACACCTGTGTATAATGTGCGCAACCATCCGACAAACCCCTTGTTAAAGCCTAGCCTTTCCAATACCCTAAACATAAAGCCCCAGTGAACCCTGTCAAAGGCCTTTGCCTGGTCGAGACCAACCACCATAAGTGGCAGGTGTCTGTCTTTCGCCCAAGCGGCAGCGTCTCGTATGAGCTGGAGATTCCATCTCACCGAGCGCCCCGCCACCCCGCATGTTTGGTCCACATGGACCACGTGTGGAAGGGCTGTGCCTAGACGATCGGCTAGGACCTTTGCCAGAAGCTTATAATCCACACACAGCATGGTCAGTGGCCGCCAGTTGCCGAGGTCGGTGCCGTCTTCCTTTTAAACAGAAGGGAGATCACTCCTGCAGCCATAGTCCCTCCCATTACACTCTGTGAGAAGTACTGCGGACAACACCTCCAACACTACCGGCCCGAGAATCTCCCAGAACTTGAGATAAAACTCCACCGCAGTCCGTCGATGCCGGCACCTTCCGCTTGTTCATATTTCAGAGGGCACCTCGAGCTCTTTGAGGGTGAGCGGGGCCTCCAACGCCTGCGCTATGTCTGACGGCACCTGCTTGGTCAGTAAGTCCAGGAAAGTCCCCCCTCCCCCTACATCTACCTCTTTCTCCTGGAAGCTTGTGCGGTAGTGGTCAGTAGCGGCACTCACCATCTCACCTGCTTCCGACACCACCCTTCCCTGCATGTCCCTGATCCCGGTCTGTACCTGTCTTTTCCTGTCAGCCCGTATTGAGCCGAAGAAAGCGGCGGAACATGTCTCGTGCTTCTCCAGGAAACTTCGGCGCGCCTGCAACAGGTAGGCCTGGGCCCTGCCCTCAAAGACCTCCTTAAGCTTTACTTTGAGGAAGTCACAAGCCCGCTGATTTACAGTGCTGCCGCAGTTTCCTTTGCTGTACTCGAGCTCGAGGAGGCGCTGTAAGCGAAACACCTCCCTCTTGGCCAACCTCACCTTCCTTTTACAGTACTTATCGCAAAACACTTTTATCCGTTTCTTGGCTACTTCCCACCACTCCATCACCCCAGGACACATTGGTCTCAGTCCTAGAAGGTTTTTGAAAAACAGTACGAAACCTTGTTTGAACTTGTCTTCCTCTAATACACTAATATTGAGGCGCCAGTACCCCCGCCCGAAAACAGGCAGGCACAGGCGCACCTCAAACAGCAGCCCATCATGGTCAGAGAAGAACACAGGGAGCCGTCGACCTGACACCAGACTCAAAGACTTTTCTACAAACACGTAGTCCAGACGTCTAAACGTTCCACGTGAGTTACGCCATGTGGGACCATCTACCAGTGGCCTGACCATCCTCCCCCCATCTACTAGCCCGTGTCTGGCCATCAGGTGGGAGATATAACTATCGCTGGTGTCCCCCCCCTTACCTAACTGCACATTGAAATCCCCCTACAATTACCTGCCTATTGGTGGCCAGGTGTGGCTCTACTAACTCAAACATTTCTCGCGTTCCTCTGAGTTTGTGGTCCATACACCACAAAACCCTCAGCTTGCTTGTCCCCCATGTGATGTCAGCACCCATTATCCTGCCTTGAACAATTTTGAAAACATCCTCCACCTAATCTCTTTAACACCAAACAAAATCCCGACACCTGTAGAGTGGACCCCCCCCACACTCCAGATTGAGTCCCCTTTCGTCCACTCCCTTGAGAATTTTGCAACATCCCCCTTGTCCCGTAAATGAACCTCCTGCAATAAACAAATTTGAACATGCAGCTGGTCCACAAAATCATAAACAACCCTTCTTTTAACCGCGTCCCTCATTCCTCTTACATTTAATGAAAGAATTTTAACTGCAGTCATTATAATTTGTATTTTTAAAGTCTTTACCGTACCAAAACACCCCAAAAAAAACTCCCTACAGCAAGAAGAGGTCCTCACTGTCCATCTGTTCCCCCCAGGAAAAGGGCACTGGATTAGGCGATGTTGATGGCCTGTTGGGTCCCTCATATGCATCCTCCCCCAAAGGGGATGGTATATTGAGCAGGTCTGGAGGTAACTCCAGCTCCAACCCCAAACCTACGGCGAGCAGATCACCTGGATCTCCTCCGCTCTGCTCCGTAGCCTCTCCACCCTCCCCTAGCCCTGTGTTGCCCCCTTCCCGCTCCTGATGTCCTCCCTCCTCTGCAGCCCTTCTTTGCTGCCCTACCCCCCCATCCATCCCACCATCAGCTCCCTTCTCTTGGTCCTGTCCCTCTGCCCCGTTGCCTTCCCCCTTTGATTTTTACTATGGCCCTCCTTACTCTCTCCGCTTCTAATTGTCTTCCTGGCCCAAAGCCTGCATCCTTTCCGTGCCCCTTCTTGACCTTGGAGGTGGGTGGACCTGGGCTGATGGGAGGAAATCCCCTGCGTTGTCACGGGCACCTGGGCTTCGCTTTCCCAGTGGCCCTTCCGGTTGTTCCTTTCTCCAGGGGGCTTCTCTGTCCCCTTAGAAAGATCCGTTGCTGGCTCTGCCTGTATTGGTGTGCTTGAGCCATTCCCTGCAGGCACGGGTCCCATTCCTGGATCCTTGGCTTTTCCCGGGCTCCTCCAGTGGACTTGGCCACTTCCATGGCGGTCCTCCTTCGGCTAGGGCAGTTACGGTACAGATGGCCCAGTCCCCACATCCATGACAGGCCTTGGGCCCCTGCAGTCTTTGGCCTCATGGCCCCCTTGGCCACAGGTACGGCAGCAGGCTCCGAACAGCCTGCCTCTGTATGGCCAGACTGCCTGCAACGCCGACAGAACGCTGGTTGCCGGGAGAAACAGGTAACCGCGATCCCCACCAAGGCTGAAAAGAGCGGGTGGATGCTTCAGTCCTCCAGGACCTTCTGGGTCAGGGTTCAGCAGCACCTGAAACTGCCTTCTTCCTGTCCAGAATCCCTCGTGTCTTTTAGATACCTAGCACTAGTCACCACTTCTCCGTGCTGTCCCAAAAAAGCAGCTAGTGCTCGGTCGGTGACGAAGGGCTAGAAGTGTGCACGCGACCGCTCTGAAATTTGGTCTGTCCAGGTTCAGGATCTTGTAACCGGCCATGAATCTTTCCCAGCCTCCTTTCTACAGGCTTCAGCCACTTGAATACACATCCTCGCTTACCAGGGTAACGCCGAAGGCTTTTTCTGGCTGGTTCCACTGGATACAGTCACATCTTCGACCTTCAGACTCAGTTGTTCCATGATGACCTTTTTGCAGAACCAGTCTCTCGACATCATAAGTTCCTCCACTGGTTCCACCTGGAAGCGTATCGTGTACCTCACCCCAACCTTTGGGCTTGTCTGGTCCTTGGTCATCTTTGTGTCGATTGTGTTCCTTCTTTGTTAAGCTTTGTCTCCGTCTCTCCAATCTCAATCTTAGCCAAAAGGCCGAGAGATAAGCCCCAAGTGTTGATGTCCACGCCAAGCTCTTGGCACAAATCTCACTTGTTGTGGTACCCTGCTCGTAGGTGTGCATAACAATGGCTGCTGCTTATCACCTCCGCCTCAGCCTCCTTGTGGCGCTTGATTTCTGACCTAGACAGCTCTTTGACTTTTCACACTTCATAAGGCTCAGCCATACAGCAAAGCCTGCCAAAATATATTCAACTCATGTTTGTTCCTCTCCACGGAAGTCTTTAGTAAAAGGCGAAAGACTTAGGCAGTATGAAGAGAAACCAGAGTCAGCATGGCCTCTGTTGAGAGCAGCAGAGGAGTCTCGGTCACAGTCACCACCTTCACGGTAGGCCTCTCTTTGCTTTCCGCATGTCAGATCCTAGTATGCAACATTCCAACCCGACCCCATCTGCCAACCAAAATTATACACGTCTTTATTACCTCCTGCCCTGACTACTGTGATTGGCTTTAAGCCTGCTCAAGCAATACATCCCTGAACCACTTACATTCGCTCCAAAATGCTGACTTGGTTTCTCACCAAGTCTCCCAGAAGGTCTTGAGGAAAGCAAGTTTCATTCTGACAAACGCTTCTAACTCAATTTGAATCCAGTTCAAGCTCATTGTGACCCCGTGCATGGTCACGCCACTAAGCAGTGAGCCATCAGAGCGGTTTCACACACTTGTGTGTGCCAGGCCGTTACCTCAGTTTCATTGAGCCAGTGTAGAATTCACTTTGATACGCGACAATTGTTTGAGTGTTTGGTTTTCTACAAGGTAAGAACAGAGTGCACCGTTCCCAGCGGCACTGCAATGCTAGGTCGATGCGTGGAGAGAAAGGAGCAAGCTCCAAAATTACTGCCCTCATGCCAAAATTGCTTAATATGTAGTCCTCATATAGAGGACATATCAGATATTAAACTGATAAGAACAGATACTACACTTGATCTTAGCCAAAAGGCCGAGAAGCGATAAGCCCCAAGTGTTGGATGTCCACGCCAAGCTCTTGGCACAAATCTCACTTGTTGTGGTACCCTGCTCTGTAGGTGTGCATAACAATGGCTGCTGCTTATCACCTCCGCCTGCCTCCTTTGTGGCGCTTGATTTCTGACCTAGACAGCTCTTTGACTTTTCACACTCTATAAGGCTCAGCCATACAGCAAAGCCTCACAAAAATATATTCAACTCATGTTTGTTCCTCTCCACGGAAGTCTTTAGTAAAAGGCGAAAGACTTGTGCGTTATGAAGAGAAACCAGAGTCAGCATGGCCCTCTGTTGGAGAGCAGCAGAGGAGCCTCTCGGTCACAGTCACCACCTTCACGGTAGGCCTCTCTTGCTTTCCGCATGTCAGATCCCAGTATGCAACATTCCAACCCGCCCCATCTGCCAACCAAAATTATACACGCCTTTATTACCTCCTGCCCTGACTACTGTGATTGGCTTTTAAGCCTGCCTAAGCAATACATCCCTGAACCACTTACATTCGCTCCAAAATGCTGACTTGGTTTCTCACCAAGTCTCCCAGAAGGTCTTGAGGAAAGCAAGTTTCCATTCTTGACAAACGCTTCTAACTCAATTTGAATCCAGTTCAAGCTCATTGTGACCCCGTGCATGGTCACGCCACTAAGCAGTGAGCTATCAGAGCGGTTTCACACACTTGTGTGTGCCAGGCCGTTACTCAGTTTCATTGAGCCAGTGTAGAATTCACTTTGATACGCGACAATTGTTTCAGTGTTTGGTTTTCTACAAGGTAAGAACAGAGTGCACCGCTCCCAGCGGCACTGCAATGCTAGGTCGATGCGTGGAGAGAAAGGAGCAAGCTCCAAATTTCTGCCCTCATGCCAAAATCTGCTTAATATGTAGTCCCCATATAGAGAACATATCAGATATTAAACTGATAAGAACAGATACTACACTGATCTTAGCCAAAAGGCCGAGAAGCGATAAGCCCCAAGTATTGGATGTCCACGCCAAGCTCTTGGCACAAATTCACTTGTTGTGGTACCCTGCTCGGAGGTGTGCATAACAATGGCTGCTGCTTATCACCTCCGCCAAGCTCTCCTTGTGGCGCTTGATTTTGACCTAGACAGCTCTTTGACTTTCACACCTTCATAAGGCTCAGCCAACAGCAAAGCCTGCCAAAATATATTCAACTCATGTTTGTTCCTTTCCACGGAAGTCTTTAGTAAAAGGCGAAAGACTTGTGCGTTATGAAGAGAAACCAGAGTCAGCATGGCCCTCTGTTGAGAGCAGCAGAGGAGCCTCTCGGTCACAGTCACCACCTTCACGGTAGGCCTCTCTTGCTTTCCGCATGTCAGATCCCAGTATGCAACATTCCCAACCCGCCCCCATCTGCCAACCAAAATTATACACGTCTTTATTACCTCCTGCCCTGACTACTGTGATTGGCTTTAAGCCTGCCTAAGCAATACATCCCTGAACCACTTACATTCGCCTCCAAAATGCTGACTCTGTTTCTCACCAAGTCTCCCAGAAGGTCTTGAGTGAAAGCAAGTTTCCATTCTTGACAAACGCTTCTAACTCAATTTGAATCCAGTTCAAGCTCATTGTGACCCTGCATGGTCACGCTACCAAGCAGTGAGCCATCAGAGCGGTTTCACACACTTGTGTGTGCCAGGCCGTTACCTCACTTTCATTGAGCCAGTGTAGAATTCACTTTGATACGCGACAATTGTTTGAGTGTTTGGTTTTCATAAGGTAAGAACAGAGTGCACCGCTCCCAGCGGCACTGCAATGCTAGGTCGATGCGTGGAGAGAAAGGAGCAAGCTCCAAATTTCTGCCCTCATGCCAAAATCTGTTTAATATGTATCCTCATATAGAGGACATATCAGATATTAAACTGATAAGAACAGATACTACACTTGATCTTAGCCAAAAGGCCGATAGATAAGCCCCAAGTGTTGGATGTCCACGCAAAGTTTTGGCACAAATCTCACTTGTTGTGGTACCTGCTCGTAGGTGTGCATAACAATGGCTGCTGCTTATCACCTCCGCCCAAGCCTCCTTTGTGGCGCTTGATTTCTGACCTAGACAGCTCTTTGACTTTTCACACTTCATAAGGCTCAGCCATACAGCAAAGCCTGCCAAAAATATATTCAACTCATGTTTGTTCCTCCACGGAAGTCTTTAGTAAAAGGCGAAGACTTGTTGCTGTATGAAGAGAAACCAGAGTCAGCATGACCCTCTGTTGAGAGCAGCAGAGGAGCCTCTCGGTCACAGTCACCACCTTCACGGTAGGCCTCTCTTTGCTTTTCTCATGTCAGATCCCAGTATGCAACATTCCCAACCCGCCCCATCTGCCAACCAAAATTATACACGTCTTTATTACCTCCTGCCCTGACTACTAATGTGATTGGCTTTTAAGCCTGCCTAAGCAATACATCCCTGAACCACTTACATTCGCTCCAAAATGCTGACTCTGGTTTCTCACCAAGTCTCCCAGAAGGTCTTGAGGAAAGCAAGTTTCCATTCTTGACAAACGCTTCTAACTCAATTTGAATCCAGTTCAAGCTCATTGTGACCTCTGCATGGTCACGCCACTAAGCAGTGAGCCATCAGAGCGGTTTCACACACTTGTGTGTGCCAGGCCGTTACCTCAGTTTCATTGAGCCAGTGTAGAATTCACTTTGATACGCTACAATTGTTTGAGTGTTTGGTTTTCTACAAGGTAAGAACAGAGTGCACCGCTCCCAGCAGCACTGCAATGCTAGGTCGATGCGTGTGAGAGAAAGGAGCAAGCTCCAAATTACTGCCCTCATGCCAAAATCTGCTTAATATGTAGTCCTACATAGAGGACATATCAGATATTAAACTGATAAGAACAGATACTACACTTGATCTTAGCCAAAAGGCCGAGAAGCGATAAGCCCCAAGTGTTGATGTCCACGCTAAGCTCTTGGCACAAATCTCACTTGTTGTGGTACCTGTCGTAGGTGTGCATAACAATGGCTGCTGCTTATCACCTCCGCCCCAAGCTCTCTTTGTGGCGCTTGATTTCTGACCTAGACAGCTCTTTGACTTTTCACACTTCTAAGGCTCAGCCATACAGCAAAGCCTGCCAAAAATATATTCAACTCATGTTTGTTCCTCTCCACGGAAGTCTTTAGTAAAAGGCGAAAGACTTGCAGCATGAAGAGAAACCAGAGTCAGCATGGCCCTCTGTTGAGAGCAGCAGAGGAGCCTCTCGGTCACAGTCACCACCTTCACGGTAGGCCTCTTGCTTCCGCATGTCAGATCCTAGTATGCAACATTCCCAACCCGCCCCATCTGCCAACCAAAATTATACACGCCTTTATTACCTCCTGCCCTGACTACTGTGATTGGCTTTAAGCCTGCCTAAGCAATACATCCCTGAACCACTTACATTCGCTCCAAAATGCTGACTCTGGTTTCTCACCAAGTCTCCCAGAAGGTCTTGAGTGAAAGCAAGTTTCATTCTTGACAAACGCTTCTAACTCAATTTGGAACCCAGCCAGCTTTGTGCCCCTTGCATGGTCACCACTAAGAGTGAGCCATCAGAGCGGTTTACACACTTGTGTGTGCCAGGCTGCTACCTCACTTTCATTGAGCCAGTGTAGAATTCACTTTTGATACGCGACAATTGTTTGAGTGTTTGGTTTTCTACAAGGTAAGAACAGAGTGCACTGCTCCCAGCGGCACTGCAATGCTAGGTCGATGCGTGAGAGAAAGGAGCAAGCTCCAAATTCCTGCCCTCATGCCAAAAATCTGCTTAATATGTAGTCCCCATATAGAGGACATATCAGATATTAAACTGATAAGAACAGATACTACACTTGATCTTAGCCAAAAGGCCGAGAAGCGATAAGCCCCAAGTGTTGATGTCCACGCCAAGTTTTGGCACAAATCTCACTTGTTGTGGTACCCTGTCGAGGGTGTGGATAACAATGGCTGCCATTATCACCTCCGCCTAAGCTCTCCTTTGTGGCGCTTGATTTCTGACCTAGACAGCTCTTTACTTTTCCACACTCTATAAGGCTCAGCCATACAGCAAAGCCTGCCAAAAATATATTCAACTCATGTTTGTTCCTCCACGGAAGTCTTTAGTAAAAGGCGAAAGACTTGTGCGTTATGAAGAGAAACCAGAGTCAGCATGGCCTCTGTTGAGAGCAGCAGAGGAGCCTCTCGGTCACAGTCACCACCTTCACGGTAGGCCTCTTTGCTTTCCGTGATGTCAGATCCCAGTATGCAACATTCCCAACCCGCCCCCATCTGCCAACCAAAATTA
The DNA here is from genome assembly GCF_022539355.2 of Hippoglossus stenolepis. Lineage (NCBI taxonomy): Eukaryota > Metazoa > Chordata > Actinopteri > Pleuronectiformes > Pleuronectidae > Hippoglossus > Hippoglossus stenolepis. The sequence goes on from NC_061492.1 coordinate 24,827,194, forward strand.
TACACGTCTTTATTACCTCCTGCCCTGACTACTGTGAATTGGCTTTAAGCCTGCCTAAGCAATACATCCTGGAACCACTTCATTCGCTCCAAAATGCTGACTCTGGTTTTCACCAAGTCTCCCAGAAGGTCTTGAGGAAAGCAAGTTTCATTCTTGACAAACGCTTCTAACTCAATTTGGAATCCAGTTCAAGCTCATTGTGACCCCGTGCATGGTCACGCCACTAGCAGTGAGCCATCAGAGCGGTTTCACACTTGTGTGTGCCAGGCCGTACCTCAGTTTCATTGAGCCAGTGTAGAATTCACTTTGATACGCGATAATTGTTTGAGTGTTTGGTTTTCTACAAGGTAAGAACAGAGGCACCGCTCCCAGCGGCACTGCAATGCTAGGTCGATGGTTGGAGAGAAAGGAGCAAGCTCCAAATTTCTGCCCCTCATGCCAAAATCTGCTTAATATGTAGTCCCTACATAGAGGACATATCAGATATTAAACTGATAAGAACAGATACTACACTTGATCTTAGCCAAAAGGCCGAGAAGCGATAAGCCCCAAGTGTTGATGTCCACGCCAAGCTCTTGGCACAAATCTCACTTGTTGTGGTACCTGCCTGTAGGTGTGCATAACAATGGCTGCTGCTTATCACCTCCGCCCAAGCTCTCCTTTGTGGCGCTTGATTTTGACCTAGACAGCTTTGACTTTTCACACTCTATAAGGCTCACACACAGCAAAGCCTGCCAAAAATATATTCAACTCATGTTTGTTCCTCTCCACGGAAGTCTTTAGTAAAAGGCGAAAGACTTGTGCGTTATGAAGAGAAACCAGAGTCAGCATGGCCCTCTGTTGAGAGCAGCAGAGGAGCCTCTCGGTCACAGTCACCACCTTCACGGTAGGCCTCTTTGCTTTCCGATGTCAGATCCCAGTATGCAACATTCCCAACCCGCCCCATCTGCCCAAACCAAAATTATACACGCCTTTATTACCTCCTGCCCTGACTACTGTGATTGGCTTTAAGCCTGCCTAAGCAATACATCCTGAACCACTTACATTCGCTCCAAAATGCTGACTCTGGTTTCTCACCAAGTCTCCCAGAAGGTCTTGAGTGAAAGCAAGTTTCATTCTTGACAAACGCTTCTAACTCAATTTGGAATCCAGTTCAAGCTCATTGTGACTCGCATGGTCACGCCACTAAACAGTGAGCCATCAGAGCGGTTTCACACTTGTGTGTGCCAGCCAGGTACTTCAGTTTCATTGAGCCAGTGTAGAATTCACTTTGATACGCGACAATTGTTTGAGTGTTTGGTTTTCTACAAGGAAGAACAGAGTGCACCGTTCCAGCGGCACTGCAATGCTAGGTCGAAATGGAGAGAAAGGAGCAAGCTCCAAATTACTGCCCTCATGCCAAAATCTGCTTAATATGTAGTCCTCATATAGAGGACATATCAGATATTAAACTGATAAGAACAGATACTACACTTGATCTTAGCCAAAAGGCCGAGAAGCGATAAGCCCCAAGTGTTGATGTCCACGCTAAGCTCTTGGCACAAATCTCACTTGTTGTGGTACCCCGCTCAGAGGTGTGCACAATGGCTGCTGCTTATCACCTCCGCCCAAGCCTCCTTTGTGGCGCTTTGATTTCTGACCTAGACAGCTCTTTGACTTTCACACTCTATAAGGCTCAGCCATACAGCAAAGCCTGCCAAAATATATTCAACTCATGTTTGTTCCTCTCCACGGAAGTCTTTAGTAAAAGGCAAAGATTGTGCGTTATGAAGAGAAACCAGAGTCAGCATGGCCCTCTGTTGGAGAGCAGCAGAGGAGCCTCGGTCACAGTCACCACCTTCACGGTAGGCCTCTCTTGCTTTCCGCATGTCAGATCCCAGTATGCAACATTCCCAACCCGCCTCCCATCTGCCAACCAAATTATACACGTCTTTATTACCTCCTGCCCTGACTACTGTGATTGGCTTTAAGCCTGCTAAGCAATACATCCCTGAACCACTTACATTGCTCTCCAAAATGCTGACTCTGGTTTCTCACCAAGTCTCCTAGAAGGTCTTGAGGAAAGCAAGTTTCCATTCTTGACAAACGCTTCTAACTCAATTTGAATCCAGTTCAAGCTCATTGTGACCCCGTGCATGGTCACGCCACTAAGCAGTGAGCCATCAGAGCGGTTTCACACACTTGTGTGTGCCAGGCCGTTACCTCAGTTTCATTGAGCCAGTGTAGAATTCACTTTTGATACGCGACAATTGTTTGAGTGTTTGGTTTTCTACAAGGTAAGAACAGAGTGCACTGCTCCCAGCGGCACTGCAATGCTAGGTCGATGCGTGAGAGAAAGGAGCAAGCTCCAAATTTCTGCCCTCATGCAAAAATCTGCTTAATATGTAGTCCCTATATAGAGGACATATCAGATATTAAACTGATAAGAACAGATACTACACTTGATCTTAGCCAAAGGCCGAGAAGCTATAAGCCCCAAGTGTTGATGTCCACGCCAAGCTCTGGCACAAATCTCACTTTGTGGTACCCCGCTCAGAGGTGTGCAAACAATGGCTGCTGCTTATCACCTCCGCCCAAGCCTCTCCTTTGTGGCGCTTGATTTCTGACCTAGACAGCTCTTTGACTTTCACACTCTCATAAGGCTCAGCCATACAGCAAAGCCTGCCAAAAATATATTCAACTCATGTTTGTTCCTCCACGGAAGTCTTTAGTAAAAGCTAAAGACTTGTGCGTTATGAAGAGAAACCAGAGTCAGCATGGCCCTCTGTTGAGAGCAGCAGAGGAGCCCCTCGGTCACAGTCACCACCTTCACGGTAGGCCTCTTTGCTTTCCGCATGTCAGATCCCAGTATGCAACATTCCCAACCCGCCTCCATCTGCCAACCAAAATTATACACGTCTTTATTACCTCCTGCCCTGACTACTGTGATTGGCTTTTAAGCCTGCCTAAGCAATACATCCCTGAACCACTTACATTCGCTCCAAAATGCTGGCTCTTTCTCACCAAGTCTCCCAGAAGGTCTTGAGGAAAGCAAGTTTCCATTCTTGACAAACGCTTCTAACTCAATTTGGAATCCAGTTCAAGCTCATTGTGACCCCGTGCATGGTCACGTCACTAAGCAGTGAGCCATCAGAGCGGTTTCACACACTTGTGTGTGCCAGGCCGTTACCTCAGTTTCATTGAGCCAGTGTAGAATTCACTTTTGATACGCGCTAATTGTTTGAGTGTTTGGTTTTCTACAAGGTAAGAACAGAGTGCACCGTTCCCAGCGGCACTGCAATGCTAGGTCGATGCGTGGAGAGAAAGGAGCAAGCTCCAAATTACTGCCCTCATGCCAAAAATCTGCTTAATATGTAGTCCTCATATAGAGGACATATCAGATATTAAACTGATAAGAACAGATACTACACTTGATCTTAGCCAAAAGGCCGAGAAGCCGATAAGCCCCAAGTGTTGGATGTCCACGCCAAGCTCTTGGCACAAATCTCACTTGTTGTGGTACCCCGTCGTAGGTGTGCATAACAATGGCTGCTGCTTATCACCTCCGCCTCAAGCTCTCCTTTGTGGCGCTTTGATTTCTGACCTAGACAGCTCTTTGACTTTTCACAATTTCATAAGGCTCAGCCATACAGCAAAGCCTGCCAAAAATATATTCAACTCATGTTTGTTCCTTCCACGAAGTCTTTAGTAAAAGGTAAAGACTTGTGCGCTATGAAGAGAAACCAGAGTCAGCATAGCCCTCTGTTGGAGAGCAGCAGAGGAGCTCTCGGTCACAGTCACCACCTTCACGGTAGGCCTCTCTTTGCTTTCCGCATGTCAGATCCCAGTATGCAACATTCCCAACCCGCCCCATCTGCCAACCAAAATTATACACCTTTATTACCTCCTGCCCTGACTACTGTGATTGGCTTTTAAGCCTGCCTAAGCAATACATCCCTGAACCACTTACATTCGCCTCCAAAATGCTGACTCTGGTTTCTCACCAAGTCTCCCAGAAGGTCTTGAGGAAAGCAAGTTTCATTCTTGACAAACGCTTCTAACTCAATTTGGAATCCAGTTCAAGCTCATTGTGACCCTGCATGGTCACGCCACTAAGCAGTGAGCCATCAGAGCGGTTTCACACACTTGTGTGTGCCAGGTCGATACCTCAGTTTCATTGAGCCAGTGTAGAATTCACTTTGATACGCGACAATTGTTTGAGTGTTTGGTTTTCTACAAGGTAAGAACAGAGTGCACCGCTCCCAGCGCACTGCAATGCTAGGGTGCGTGAGAGAAAGGGAGCAAGCCCAAATTACTGCCCTCATGCCAAAAAAATCTGCTTAATATGTAGTCCTCATAGAGAGACATATCAGATATTAAACTGATAAGAACAGATACTACACTTGATCTTAGCCAAAAGGCCGAGAAGCTTATAAGCCCCAAGTGTTGATGTCCACGCCAAGCTCTTGGCACAAATCTCACTTGTTGTGGTACCTGTCTGTAGGTGTGCATAACAATGGCTGCTGCTTATCACCTCCCTCCCAAGCTCTTTTGTGGCGCTTGATTTCTGACCTAGACAGCTCTTTGACTTTTCACACCTCATAAGGCTCAGCCATACAGCAAAGCCTGCCAAAATATATTCAACTCATGTTTGTTCCTCTCCATGGAAGTCTTTAGTAAAAGGCGAAAGACTTGTGCGTTATGAAGAGAAACCAGAGTCAGCATGGCCCTCTGTTGGAGGCAGCAGAGGAGCCTCTCGGTCACAGTCACCACCTTCACGGTAGGCCTCTCTTGCTTTCCGCATGTCAGATCCCAGTATGCAACATTCCTAACCCCCCCCATCTGCCAACCAAAATTATACACGTCTTTATTACCTCCTGCCCTGACTACTGTGATTGGCTTTTAAGCCTGCCTAAGCAATACATCCCTGAACCACTTACATTCGCCAAAATGCTGACTCTGGTTTCCACCAAGTCTCCCAGAAGGTCTTGAGTGAAAGCAAGTTTCATTCTGACAAACGCTTCTAACCTCAATTGGAATCCAGTTCAAGCTCATTGGGACCTCGCGCATGGTCACGCCAATAAGCAGTGAGCCATCAGAGCTGTTTCACTAATAATGTAGGCCGTTACCTCACTTACGCTTGAGCCAGTGTAGAATTCACTTTGATACGCGACAATTGTTTGAGTGTTTGGTTTTCACAAACAAGGTAAGAACAGAGTGCACCTTCAGCGTCACTGCAATGCTAGGTCAAGGTGTGAGAGCAGAGCACGCTCCAAATTACTGCGCCTCATGCCAAAAATCTGCTTAATATGTAGTCCTCATATAGAGGACATATCAGATATTAAACTGATAAGAACAGATACTACACTTGATCTTAGCCAAAGGCCGAGGGCTATAAGCCCTAAGTGTTGGATGTCCACGCCAAGCTCTTGGCACAAATCTCACTTGTTGTGGTACCCTGTCTGTAGGGTGCATAACAATGGCTGCTGCTTATCACCTCCGCCTCAGCTCTCGTTTGTGATTTCTGAATTTGACCTAGACAGCTCTTTGACTTTTCACACTTACAAGGCTCAGCCATACAGCAAAGCCTGCCAAAATATATTCAACTCATGTTTGTTCCTCTCCACGGAAGTCTTTAGTAAAAGGCGAAAGACTTGTGCGTTATGAAGAGAAACCAGAGTCAGTATGGCCTCTGTTGAGAGCAGCAGAGGAGCCTCTCGTCACAGTCACCACCTTCACGGTAGGCCTCTTTGCTTTCCGCATGTCAGATCCCAGTATGCAACATTCCCAACCCGCTCCCATCTGCCAAACCAAATTATACACGTCTTTATTACCTCCTGCCCTGACTACTGTGATTGGCTTTTAAGCCTGCCTACACATCCCTGAACCACTTACATTTCGCTCCAAAATGCTGACTCTGGTTTCTCACCAAGTCTCCCAGAAGGTCTTGAGGAAAGCAGTTTCCATTCTGACAAACGCTTCTAACTAATTTGGAATCCAGTTCAAGCTCATTGTGACCTGCATGGTCACCTGTCAATAAGCAGTGAGCCATCAGAGGGGTTTCACACACTTGTGTGTGCCAAGCAGTCACACTCAGTTTCATTGAGCCAGTGTCGAATTCACTTTTGATACGCGACAATTGTTTGAGTGTTTGGTTTTCAAGGTAAGAACAGAGTGCACCGTTCCCAGCGGCACTGCAATGCTAGGTCGATAAGGAGAGAAAGGAGCAAGCTCCAAATTACTGCCCTCATGCCAAAATCTGCTTAATATGTAGTCCTCATAGAGGACATATCAGATATTAAACTGATAAGAACAGATACTACACTTGATCTTAGCCAAAAGGCCGAGAAGCGATAAGCCCCAAGTGTTGGATGTCCACTCAAGCTCTTGGCACAAATCTCACTTGTTGTGGTACCCTGCCTGTAGGTGTGCATAACAATGGCTGCTGCTTATCACCTCCGCCCAAGCTCTCTTTGTGGCGCTTGATTTCTGACCTAGACAGCTCTTTGACTTTTCACAATTTCATAAGGCTCAGCCATACAGCAAAGCCTCCAAAAATATATTCAACTCATGTTTGTTCCTTCCACGGAAGTCTTTAGTAAAAGGCGAAAGACTTGTGCGTATGAAGAGAAACCAGAGTCAGCATGGCCTCTGTTGGAGAGCAGCAGAGGAGCCTCGGTCACAGTCACCACCTTCACGGTAGGCCTCTCTTTGCTTTCCGCATGTCAGATCCCAGTATGCAACATTCTAACCCCCCCCATCTGCCAACCAAAATTATACACGTCTTTATTACCTCCTGCCCTGACTACTGTGATTGGCTTTAAGCCTGCCTAAGCAATACATCCCTGAACCACTTACATTCGCTCCAAAATGCTGACTCTGGTTTCTCACCAAGTCTCCCAGAAGGTCTTGAGTGAAAGCAAGTTTCCATTCTTGACAAACGCTTCTAACTCAATTTGGAATCCAGTTCAAGCTCATTGTGACTCCGCATGGTCACGCTCATAAGCAGTGAGCCATCAGAGCGGTTTCACACACTTGTGTGTGCCAGGCCGTTACCTCAGTTTCATTGAGCCAGTGTAGAATTCACTTTTGATACGCGACAAATTGTTTGAGTGTTTGGTTTTCTACAAGGTAAGAACAGAGTGCACTGCTCCCAGCGGCACTGCAATGCTAGGTCGATGCGTGGAGAGAAAGGAGCAAGCTCCAAATTTCTGCCCTCATGCCAAAAATCTGCTTAATATGTAGTCCCATATAGAGGACATATCAGATATTAAACTGATAAGAACAGATACTACACTTGATCTTAGCCAAAAGGCCGAGAAGCGATAAGCCCCAAGTGTTGATGTCCACGCCAAGCTCTTGGCACAAATCTCACTTGTTGTGGTACCCTGCCTGTAGGTGTGCATAACAATGGCTGCTGCTTATCACCTCCGCCCAAGCTCTCCTTTGTGGCGCTTGATTTCTGACCTAGACAGCTCTTTGACTTTCACACTCTCATAAGGCTCAGCCATACAGCAAAGCCTGCCAAAAATATATTCAACTCATGTTTGTTCCTTCCACGGAAGTCTTTAGTAAAAGGCGAAAGACTTGTGCTATGAAGAGAAACCAGAGTCAGCATGGCCCTCTGTTGAGAGCAGCAGAGGAGCCTCTGTCACAGTCACCACCTTCACGGTAGGCCTCCTTTGCTTTCCGCATGTCAGATCCCAGTATGCAACATTCCAACCCGCCCCATCTGCCAACCAAAATTATACACGTCTTTATTACCTCCTGCCCTGACTACTGTGATTGGCTTTAAGCCTGCCTAAGCAATACATCCCTGAACCACTTACATCTGCTCCAAAATGCTGACTCTGGTTTCTCACCAAGTCTCCCTAGAAGGTCTTGAGTGAAAGCAAGTTTCCATTCTTGACAAACGCTTCTAACTCAATTTGGAATCCAGTTCAAGCTCATTGTGACCTGCATGGTCACGCCACAAAGCAGTGAGCCATCAGAGCGGTTTCACACACTTGTGTGTGCCAGGCCGTTACCTCACTTTCATTGAGCCAGTGTAGAATTCACTTTTGATACGCAGACAATTGTTTGAGTGTTTGGTTTACAAGGTAAGAACAGAGTGCACCGCTCCCAGCGGCACTGCAATGCTAGGTCGATGCGTGGAGAGAAAGGAGCAAGCTCCAAATTCTGCCCTCATGCCAAAAATCTGCTTAATATGTAGTCCTCATATAGAGGACATATCAGATATTAAACTGATAAGAACAGATACTACACTTGATCTTAGCCAAAGGCCGAGAAGCGATAAGCCCCAAGTGTTGATGTCCACGCCAAGCTCTTGGCACAAATCTCACTTGTTGTGGTACCCTGTCAGAAGGTGTGCTAACAATGGCTGCTGCTTATCACCTCCGCCCAAGCTCTCCTTTGTGGCGCTTGATTTCTGACCTAGACAGCTCTTTGACTTTCACACCTCTCATAAGACAGCAAAGCCTGCCAAAAATATATTCAACTCATGTTTGTTCCTTTCCAGGAAGTCTTTAGTAAAAGGCGAAAGACTTGTGCTATGAAGAGAAACCAGAGTCAGCATGGCCTCTGTTGGAGAGCAGCAGAGGAGCCTCTCGGTCACAGTCACCACCTTCACGGTAGGCCTCTTTGCTTTCCGCATGTCAGATCCCAATATGCAACATTCTAACCCGCCCCCATCTGCCAACCAAAATTATACACGCCTTTATTACCTCCTGCCCTGACTACTGTGATTGGCTTTAAGCCTGCCTAAGCAATACATCCCTGAACCACTTACATATCTGCTCCAAAATGCTGACTCTGGTTTCTCACCAAGTCTCCCAGAAGGTCTTGAGGAAAGCAAGTTTCCATTCTGACAAACGCTTCTAACTCAATTTGGAATCCAGTTCAAGCTCATTGTGACCGTGCATGGTCACGCCACTAAGCAGTGAGCCATCAGAGCGGTTTCACACACTGTGTGTGTGCCAGGCCGTTATACCTCACTTTCATTGAGCCAGTGTAGAATCTACTTTGATACGCGACAATTGTTTGAGTGTTTGGTTTTCTACAAGGTAAGAACAGAGGCACGCTCCCAGCGGCACTGCAATGCTAGGTCGATGCTGAGAGAAAGGAGCAAGCTCCAAATTTCTGCCCTCATGCCAAAAATCTGCTTAATATGTAGTCCTCATATAGAGGACATATCAGATATTAAACTGATAAGAACAGATACTACACTTGATCTTAGCCAAAAGGCCGAGGCGATAAGCCCCAAGTGTTGGATGTCCACGCCAAGCTCTTGGCACAAATCTCACTTGTTGTGGTACCCTGTCATAGGTGTGCAACAATGGCTGCTGCTTATCACCTCCGCCCAAGCTCTCTTTGTGGCGCTTTGATTTCTGACCTAGACAGCTCTTTGACTTTTCACACTCTCATAAGGCTCAGCCATACAGCAAAGCCTGCCAAAAATATATTCAACTCATGTTTGTTCCTCACGGAAGTCTTTAGTAAAAGGCGAAAGACTTGTAAGCTAGAAGAGAAACCAGAGTCAGCATGGCCTCTGTTGGAGAGCAGCAGAGGAGCCTCGGTCACAGTCACCACCTTCACGGTAGGCCTCTCTTTGCTTTCCGGATGTCAGATCCCAGTATGCAACATTCCCAACCCGCCCCCATCTGCCAACCAAAATTATACACGTCTTTATTACCTCCTGCCCTGACTACTGTGATTGGCTTTAAGCCTGCCTAAGCAATACATCCCTGAACCACTTACATTCGCTCCAAAATGCTGACTCTGGTTTCTACCAAGTCTCCCAGAAGGTCTGAGTGAAAGCAAGTTTCATCTTGACAAACGCTCTAACTCAATTTGGAATCCAGTTCAAGCTCATTGTGACCTGTGCATGGTCACGCCACTAAGCAGTGAGCCATCAGAGCGGTTTCACACACTTGTG
>NC_061492.1:24837606-24858091 GCF_022539355.2 Hippoglossus stenolepis
GTAATGGTTCATGAGTGAGCCATCAGAGCGGTTTCACACAGTTGTGTGTGCCAGGCCGTTACCTCAGTTTCATTGAGCCAGTGTAGAATTCACTTTTGATACGCGACAATTGTTTGAGTGTTTGGTTTTCTACAAAGGTAAGAACAGAGTGCACCGTTCCAGCGGCACTGCAATGCTAGGTCGATGCGTGGAGAGAAAGAGCAAGCTCCAAATTTCTGCCTCATGCCAAAAATCTGCTTAATATGTAGTCCTCATATAGAGGACATATCAGATATTAAACTGATAAGAACAGATACTACACTTGATCTTGGCCAAAGGCCGAGACGATAAGCCCCAAGTGTTGGATGTCACGCCAAACTCTTGGCACAAATCTCACTTGTTGTGGTACCCCGTTCGTAGTGTGTATAACAATGGCTGCTGCTTATCACCTCACCCAAGCTCTCCTTTGTGGCGCTTGATTTCAGCCTAGACAGCTCTTTGACTTTTCACAATTTCATAAGGCTCAACCATACAGCAAAGCCTGCCAAAAATATATTCAACTCATGTTTGTTCCTCTCACGAAGTCTTTAGTAAAGGCGAAAGACTTGTGCGTTATGAAGAAACCAGAGTCAGCATGGCCCTCTGTTGGGAGGCAGCAGAGGAGCCTCTCGGTCTGATCACCACCTTCACGGTAGGCCTCTCTTTGCTTTCCATGTCAGATCCAGTATGCAACATTCCCAACCCGCCCCCATCTCAACCAAAATTATACACGTCTTTATTACCTCCTGCCCTGACTACTGTGATTGGCTTTTAAGCCTGCCTAAGCAATACATCCTGAACCACTTACATTAGCTCCAAAATGCTGACTCTGGTTTCTCACCAAGTCTCCCAGAAGGTCTTGAGTGAAAGCAAGTTTCCATTCTTGACAACTTCTAACTCAGATTTGGAATCAGTTCAAGCTCATTGTGTTGTGCATGGTCACGTCACTAAGCAGTGAGCCATCAGGCGTTTCACACACTTGTGTGTCTGAGCCCGTTACCTCAGTTTCATTGAGCCAGTGTAGAATTCACTTTTGATACGCGACAATTGTTTGAGTGTTTGGTTTTCTACAAGGTAAGAACAGGTGCATCGTTCCCAGCTGCACTGCAATGCTAGGTCGATCGTGGAGAGAAGAGCAAGCTCCAAATTTCTGCCCCTCATGCCAAAAATCTGCTTAATATGTAGTCCTCATATAGAGGACATATCAGATATTAAACTGATAAGAACAGATACTACACTTGATCTTAGCCAAAGGCCGAGGCGATAAGCCCCAAGTGTTGGATGTCACGCCAAGCTCTTGGCACAAATCTCCTTGTTGTGGTACCCCGTTCGTAGGTGTGCATAACAATGGCTGCTGCTTATCACCTCCGCCCAAGCTCTCCTTTGTGGCTTGATTTCCTGACCTAGACAGCTCTTTGACTTTTCACAATTTCATAAGGCTCAGCCATACAGCAAAGCCTGCAAAAATATATTCAACTCATGTTTGTTCCTCTCCACGAGAGTCTTTAGTAAAGGGAAGACTTGTGCGTTATGAAGAGAACCAAGTCAGCATGGCCCTCTGTTGGAGGCAGCAGAGGGGCCTCTCGGTCTGATCACCACCTTCACGGTAGGCCTCTCTTTGCTTTCCGCATGTCAGATCCCAGTATGCAACAATTCCCAACCGCCCCATCTGCCAACAAAATTATACACGTCTTTATTACCTCCTGCCTGACTACTGTGATTGGCTTTTAAGCCTGCCTAAGCAATACATCCCTGAACCACTTACATTCGCTCCAAAATGCTGACTCTGGTTCTCACCAAGTCTCCCAGAAGGTCTTGAGTGAAAGCAAGTTTCCATTCTTGACAACGCTTCTAACTCAATTTGGAATCCAGTTCAAGCTCATTGTGACCCGTGCATGGTCACGTCACTAAGCAGTGAGCCATCAGAGCGGTTTCACACACTTGTGTGTGCCAGGCCGTTACCTCACTTTCATTGAGCCAGTGTAGAATTCACTTTTGATACGCGACAATTGTTTGAGTGTTTGGTTTTCTACAAGGTAAGAACAGAGTGCACCGTTCCCAATGGCACTGCAATGCTAGGTCGATGCGTGGAAGAAAGAGCAAGCTCAAATTTCTGCCCTCATGCCAAAAATCTGCTTAATATGTAGTCCTCATATAGAGGACACTTATCAGATATTAAACAGATAAGAACAGATACTACATGATCTTCCAAAAGGCCGAGGCGATAAGCCCCAAGTGTTGGATGTCACGCCAAGCTCTTGGCACAAATCTCACTTGTTGTGGTACCCGTTCGTAGGTGTGCATAACAATGGCTGCTGCTTATCACCTCCGCAAGCTCTCCTTTGTGGCGCTTGATTTCTGACCTAGACAGCTCTTTGACTTTTCCACAATTTCATAAGGCTCAGCCATACAATGAAGGCCTGCCAAAATATATTCAACTCATGTTTGTTCCTCTCCACGAGTCTTTAGTAAGGCGAAAGACTTGCGTTATGAAGAGAAACCAAGTCAGCATGGCCCTCTGTTGGAGAGCAGCAGAGGAGCCTCTCGGTCTGATCACCACCTTCACGGTAGGCCTCTCTTTGCTTTCCGCATGTCAGATCCCAGTATGCAACATTCCAACCTGCCCCCATCTGCCAACCAAATTATACCGTCTTTGTACCTCCTGCCCTAGCTACTGTGATTGGCTTTAAGCCTGCCTAAGCAATACATCCCTGAACCACTTACATTCGCTCAAAATGCTGACTCTGGTTTCTCACCAAGTCTCCCAGAAGGTCTTGAGGAAAGCAAGTTTCCATTCTTGACAAACGCTTCTAACTCAATTTGGAATCCAGTTCAAGCTCATTGTGACCCGTGCATGGTCACGTCACTAAGCAGTGAGCCATCAGAGCGGTTTCACACACTTGTGTGTGCCAGGCGTTACCTCCTTTCATTGAGCCAGTGTAGAATTCACTTTTGATACGCGACAATTGTTTGAGTGTTTGGTTTTCTAAAGGTAGAACAGAGTGCACCGTTCCCAGCGGCACTGCAATGCTAGGTCGATGCGTGGAGAGAAAGGAGCAACTCCAAATTTCTGCCCCTCATGCCAAAAATCTGCATATGTAGTCCTCATATAGAGGACATATCAGATATTAAACTGATAGAACAGATACTACCTTGATCTTAGCCAAAGGCAGCGATAAGCCCCAAGTGTTGGATGTCACGCCAAGCTCTTGGCACAAATCTCACTTGTTGTGGTACCCGTTCGTAGTGCATAACAATGGCTGCTGCTTATCACCTCCCCAAGCTCTCCTTTGTGGTGCTTGATTTCTGACCTAGACAGCTCTTTGACTTTCACAATTTCATAGCTCAGCCATACAGCAAAGCCTGCCAAAAATATATTCAACTCATGTTTGTTCCTCTCCACGGAAGTCTTTAGTAAAAAGCGCGAAAGACTTGTGCGTTATGAAGAAACCAGAGTCAGCATGGCCCTCTGTTGGAGGCAGCAGAGGAGCCTCTCGTCCTGATCACCACCTTCACAGTAGGCCTCTCTTTGCTTTCCGCATGTCAGATCCCAGTATGCAACATTCCCAACCCGCCCCCATCTGCCAACCAAGTTATACCGTCTTTATTACCTCCTGCCCTGACTACTGTGATTGGCTTTTAAGCCTGCCTAAGCAATACATCCCTGAACCACTTACATTCGCTCCAAAATGCTGACTCTGGTTTCTCAGAAGTCTCCCAGAAGGTCTTGAGTGAAAGCAGTTTCCATTCTTGACAAGTAACCTAACTCAATTTGGAATCAGTTCAAGCTCATTGTGACCCCGTGCATAGTCACGTCACTAAGCAGTGAGCCATCAGAGCGGTTTCACACACTTGTGTGTGCCGAGCAGATCCTCAGTTTCATTGAGCCAGTGTAGAATTCACTTTTGATACGCGACAATTGTTTGAGTGTTTGGTTTTCTACAAGGTAAGAACAGAGTGCACCGTTTGATGGCACTGCAATGCTAGGTCGATGCGTGGAGAGAAAGACAAGCTCAAATTTCTGCCCTCATGCCAAAAATCTGCAATATGTAGTCCTCATATAGAGGACATATATGATCTTAAACTGATAAGAACAGATTTTTTTTTTTTTATTACAAAACTTTCGTCAGTTAAATACAAATCAATACAAATCAAACATCACGTATGATCATCCTAATACAACCTTCATCCCCAAATGTGCCCTTACCGGTAGCGAATGTTACAAGTCCTACCCATTCCATGTTGCAAAACTAAAGGTGAAAAAAATAAAAACAGTCCAAAGAACTCCTTGTGCCTTCCCTCTCTTTTTCACCATATCCACCCAAACCCTCCTTTCCACCTCTCTAGGGCTGCATGTTTCCCCATCTCTCAATGTCCCTTTGATGTTCCCCTTTACATCTGCTTCCACCCTCCTCATTATCCCTTCCACCCACTGTCTTTATCTGTCTTTATCAGGTCTTGCCCGTGACAGATACTCCTCTTTGTTATCACTTATAATCTTCCATGTTAGGACATTAAAAGGACCATTCCCTGTGCCTAAACCTCTTTCAACCCTGGTCCAGGTCAGATAAATCCTGTGACTACCTGCCTAACCGTTCCCCACTTTACCCCATACTACCCTTGCCACTGGACAGTCCCACATGACATGCCTGACCGTTTCCTCCCTGAACAGGTTGTCCGGTACGCCGGGGATCTTGCCAACTATGCCGGTACATGGTTTCCCACTGGCAGGCATTTGTGCAGGCATAAGCAATTTAGGTCTTTGAGCCGTTGTCAAGCCCCGTGGCTGTATCCCCCTCAAATCTTTGGCGGGGTCCCCACCACTGGAGGTGCGACTACTCCCTAGCCAGACCTCTCTGTAGGGCTCTGTGATTTATTTTATGGCTGTGTCGGAGGCCTCAGGATGGGCGACACCTGGCTGCATGGTTGAAATGCCATGGCTGCTGCTCCTCCTGGGTGCCAAGTTGCTCAGACCATCAACCCCCTAGCTTGGTATGCGAAATAGAGGCCTCAGGAAGTAGCCTGAGGGTGCTCTATCAGCAAGGATAGTTCTCTGCACAAGGATGAAACAAAATGCAGTCCAGCTTCAGCGGGAGGTGTGGCACATCCTCCCTCCTGCTTCTATATCTGCCAGCATCGAAACCTCGCCACATATTCATATCTACCACCCCATAGGAATCCGAACACGGGCGCATGAGAGGTCTCCTCATGCTGACTGGCAGTGGGTATATGTATGCCAGATATAGGAGGGATGGCAGAACGTCTACCTTCAGTACAAGTACCTTCCCTATTAAAGTCAGGCACCTGCTCTTCCAGGCGCAAGCTTCTTCTGGACTGCTGAAATCGCCCGGTCCAGTTGATTGTGGCACTGTGGGCTGTCTCAAAGCTGACCCTAGTAATTTCAGTGGTCCTGTGCAGAGCGACAGCCCTCCATCGTCCATCCTTTCTTTCCAGCGCCCAAAGAACTTGCGAGGACTTGGCACTTTTGATTCAGTTGTGCTCAGACCCCGACCAAAATCTGGAAAATCTCAAAGATCGGATCAGGCGTGCATCACTGTCCAGCAGCAGTGTGGTGTCATCCATGCTGTGACAACTTGACCCGTGAGCCTCTGCTGCCGCCAGGAACCAGGAAACCTTTCACCCCTGGGTCAGCCCGAATGGCTGCCGCCAGAGCTCTATATAGAGGATGTAGAGCAGCGGTGAGTGGGCACCCCTGTCTTACCCCTGAGTGCACCCTGAAAACTTCCCCTAAGTGACCGTTGACTGACACTGTGCTCCCCACACCTGTGTATAGTATATGTAACCATCAAACAAACCCCTTGTTAAAGCCTAGCCTTTCCAATACCCTAAACATATAGCCCCAGTGAACCCTGTCAAAGGCCTTTGCCTGGTCGAGACCAACCACCATAAGTGGCAGGTGTCTGTCTTTCTTCAAGCGGCAGCGTCTCGTATGAGCTGGAGATTCCATCTCACGGCGCCCGCCACCCCCATGTTTGGTCCACATGGACCACGTGTGGAAAAGGGCTGTGCCTAGGCGATCGGCTAGGACCTTTGCCAGAAGCTTATAATCCACACACAGCATGGTCAGTGGCCGCCAGTTGCCGAGGTCGGTGCCGTCTCCCTTTTTAAACAGAGGAGATCACTCCTGTAGCCATAGTCCCTCCCATTACACCTGTGAGAAGTACTGCGGACAACACCTCCAACACTACCGGCCCGAATCTCCCAGAACTTGAGATAAAACTCCACAGCCAGTCCGTCGATGCCGGCACCTTCCGTGTTCATTTTACAGAGGGCACCCTCGAGCTCTTTGAGGGTGGCCGGGGCCTCCAACGCCTGCGCTATGTCCGACGGCACCTGCTTGGTCAGTAAGTCCAGGAAGTCCCCCTCCCCTACATCTACCTCTTTCTCCTGGAAGCTTGTGCGGTAGTGGTCAGTAGTGGCACTCACCATCTCACCTGCTTCCGACACCACCCTTCCCTGCATGTCCCTGATCCCGGTCTGTACCTGTCTTTTCCTGTCAGCCCGTATTGAGCCGAAAGCGGCGGACATGTCTCGTGCTTCTCCAGGAAACTTGGCGCGCCTGCAACAGGTAGGCCGGGCCCTGCCCTCAAGACCTCCTTAAGCTTTACTTTGGGGAAGTCACAAGCCCGCAGTTTGATTTACAGTGCTGCCGCAGTTTCCTTTCTTGTACTCGAGCTGAGGAGGCGCTGTGAAGCACACCCTCTTGGCCAACCTCACCTTCCTTTTACAGTACTTATCCAAAACATTTGTATCCGTTTCTTGGCTACTTCCCACCACTCCATCACCCCAGGACACATTGGTCTCAGTCCTAGAAAGGTTTTTGAAAAACAGTACGAAACCTTGTTTGAACTTGTCTTCCTCTAATACACTAATATTGGCGCCAGTACCCCGCTTGAAAACAGGCAGGCACGCGCACCTCAAACGCAGCCCATCATGGTCAGAGAAAGAACACAGGGAGCGTCGACCTGACACCAGACTCAAGAGACTTTTCTACAAACCGTGGTCAGGCGTCTAAGCGTTCTGGTGGGTTACGCCATGTGGGACCATCTACCAGTAGCCTGACCATCTCCCCCATCTACTCCCGTGTCTGGCCATCAGGTGGGAGATATAACTAGCTGGTGTCCCCCTTACCTAACTGCACATTGAAATCCCCCTACAATTACCTGCCTATTGGTGGCCAGGTGTGGCTCTACTAACTCAGACATTTCTCGTGATTTCCCTCTGAGTTTGTGGTCCATACACCACAAAAACCCTCAGCTTGCTTGTCCCCATGTGATGTCAGCACCATTATCTTGCCTTGAACAATTATGAAAACATCCTCCACCTAATCTCTTTAACACCAAACAAAATCCCGACACCTGTAAGGTGGACCCCCACACCTCAGATTGAGTCCCCTTTGGTCCACTCCCTTGAGAATTTTGCAACATCCCCCTTGTCCCGTAAATGAACCTCCTGCAATAAACAAATTTGGACATGCAGCTGGTCCACAAAATCATAAACAACCCTTCTTTTAACCGATCCTCATTCCTCTTACATTTAATGAAAGAATTTTAACTGCAGTCATTATAATTTGTATTTTTAAGTCTTCTGCAAACACCCCAAAAAAACTCCTACAGCAAGAAGAGGTCCTCACTGTCCATCTGTTCCCCCAGAAAAGGGCACTGGATTAGGCGATGTTGATGGCCTGTTGGGTCCCTCATATGCATCCTCCCCAAAGGGATGGTATATTGAGCAGGTCTGGAGGTAACTCAGCTCAACCCAAACCTCGGCGAGCAGATCACCTGGATCTCCTCCGGCTCTGCTCAGTAGCCTCTCCACCCTCCCCTAGCCCTGTGTTGCCCCCTTCCCGCTCCTGATGTCCTCCCTCCTCTGCAGCCCTTCTTTGCTGCCCTACCCCCCATCCATCCCACCATCAGCTCCCTTCTCTTGGTCCTGTCCCTCTGCCCCGTTGCCTTCCCCCTTTGATTTTTTACTATGGCCCCCCTCCTTACTCTCTCCGCTTCTAATTGTCTTCCCCGCTCAGCCTGCTGATCCTTTCCGTGCCCTTCTTGACCTTGGAGTTGGGTGGACCTGGGTTGATGGGAGGAAATCCCCCTGCGTTGTCACGGGGCACCTGGGTCGCTATCCCAAGTGGGCCTTCGGTTGTTCCTTTCTCCAGGGGCTTCCTCTGTTCCCCCTTAGAAAGATCGTTGCTGGCTCTGCCTGTATTGGTGTGCTTGAGCCATTCCCTGCAGGCACGGGTCCCATTCCTGGATCCTTGGCTTTTCCGGCTCTCCAGTGGACTTGGCCACTTCATGAAGGTCCTCCTTCGGCTAGGGCAGTTGCGGTACAGATGGCCCAGTCCCCACATCCATGACAGGCCTTGGGCCCGTGCAGTCTTGGCCTCATGGCCCCTTCAGCCACTGAGTGCGGCAGCAGGCTCGGGAACAGCCTGCCTCTGTGGCCAGACTGCCTGCAACGCCGACAGACGCTGGTTGCCGGGGTAAAACAGGTAACGGCGATCCCCACCAAGGCTGAAAAGGGGTGGATGCTTCAGTCCTCAGGACCTTCTGGGTCAGGTTCAGCAGCACCTGAAACTGCCTTCTTCTGTCCAGAATCCCTCGTGTCTTTAGATACCTAGGCACTAGTCACCACTTCTCCGTGCTGTCCCAAAAAAAGCAGCTAGTGCTCGGTCGGTGACAGAAGGGGTTGTAAGTGTGCACCGTGACCGTTCTGAAATTTGGTCTGTCCAGGTTCAGGATCTTGTAACCGGCCATGAATCTTTCCCAGCCTCCTTTCTACAGGCTTCCAGCCACTCTTGAATACACATCCTCACTTACCCAGTGTAGTGACGAGGCTTTCTGGCTGGTTCCACTGGATACAGTACACATCTTGACCTTCAGACTCAGTTGTTCCATGATGACCTTTTTGCAGAACCAGTCTCTCGACATCATAAGTTCCTCCACTGGTTCCACCTGGAGCGTATCGTGTACCTCACCCCAACCTTTGGGCTTGTCTGGTCCTTAGTCATCTTTGTGTCGATTGTGTTCCTTCTTTGTTAAGCTTTGTCTCCGTCTCTCAATCAATCTTAGCCAAAAGGCCGAGGCGATAAGCCCCAAGTGTTGGATGTCCTTGAAGCTCTTGCTTCAAATCTCACTTGTTGTGGTGCTACCCGTTCGTAGGTGTGCATAACAATGGCTGCTGCTTATCACCTCCGCCAGCTCTCCTTTGTGGTGCTTGATTTCTGACCTAGACAGCTCTTTGACTTTTCACAATTTCATAAGGCTCAGCCATACAGCAAAGCCTGCCAAAAATATTCAACTCATGTTTGTTCCTCTCCACGGAAGTCTTTAGTAAAGGCGAAAGACATGCGTTATGAAGAGAAACCAGAGTCAGCATGGCCCTCTGTTGGAGAGCAGCAGAGGAGCCTCTCGGTCACATCACCACCTTCACGGTAGGCCTCTCTTTGCTTTCCGCATGTCAGATCCCAGTATGCAACATTCCCAACCCACCCCCATCTGCCAGCCAAAATTATACACGTCTTTATTACCTCCTGCCCTGACTACTGTGATTGGCTTTTAAGCCTGCCTAAACAATACATCCCTGAACCACTTACATTCGCTCCAAAATGCTGACTCTGGTTTCTCACCAAGTCTCCCAGAAGGTCTTGAGTGAAAGCAAGTTTCCATTCTTGACAAACGCTTCTAACTCAATTTGGAATCAGTTCAAGCTCATTGTGACCCGTGCATGGTCACGTCACTAATCAGTGAGCCATCAGAGCGGGTTTCACACACTTGTGTGTGCCAGGCCGTTACCTCAGTTTCATTGAGCCAGTGTAGAATTCACTTTTGATACGACAATTGTTTGAGTGTTTGGTTTTCTACAAGGTAAGAACAGAGTGCACCGTTCCCAGCGGCACTGCAATGCTAGGTCGATGCGTGGAGAGAAAGAGCAAGCTCCAAATTTCTGCCCCTCATGCCAAAAATCTGCTTAATATGTAGTCCTCATATAGAGGACATATCAGATATTAAACTGATAAGAACAGATACTACACTTGATCTTGGCCAAAAGGCCGAGAAGCGATAAGCCCCAAGTGTTGGATGTCACGCCAAGCTCTTGGCACAAATCTCACTTGTTGGGTTACCGTTCGTAGGTGTGCATAACAATGGCTGCTGCTTATCACCTCACCCAAGCTCTCCTTTGTGGCGCTTGATTTCTGACCTAGACAGCTCTTTGACTTTTCACAATTTCATAAGGCTCAGCCCATGCATAGCAAAGCCTGCCAAAATATATTCAACTCATGTTTGTTCTCTCCAAGAAAAGTCTAGTAAAGGCGAAGGCATGCGTTATGAAGAGAAACCAGGTCAGCATGGCCCTCTGTTGGAGAGCAGCAGAAGCCTCTCGGTCTGATCACCACCTTCACGGTAGGCCTCTCTTTGCTTTCCGCATGTCAGATCCCAGTATGCAACATTCCCAACCCGCCCCATCTGCCAACCAAAATTATACGCGTCTTTATTACCTCCTGCCTGACTACTGTGATTGGCTTTTAAGCCTGCCTAAGCAATACATCCTGAACCACTTACATTCGCTCCAAAATGCTGACTCTGGTTTCTCACCAAGTCTCCCAGAAGGTCTTGAGTGAAAGCAAGTTTCCATTCTTGACAAAGCGCTTCTAACTCAATTTGGAATTCAGTTCAAGCTCATTGTGACCCCGTGCATGGTCACGTCACTGAGCAGTGAGCCATCAGGCGGTTTCACACACTTGTGTGTGCCAGGCCGTTACCTCAGTTTCATTGAGCCAGTGTAGAATTCACTTTTGATACGCGACAATTGTTTGAGTGTTTGGTTTTCTACAAGGTAAGAACAGAGTGCACCGTTCCCAGCGGCCCTGTGCTGCTAGGTCGATGCGTGGAGAGAAAGGAGCAAGCTCCAAATTTCCGCCCCTCATGCCAAAAATCTGCTTAATATGTAGTCCTCATATAGAGGACATATCAGATATTAAACTGATAAGAACAGATACTACACTTGATCTTAGCCAAAAGGCCGACGATAAGCCCCAAGTGTTGGATGTCACGCCAAGCTCTTGGCACAAATCTCACTTGTTGTGGTACCCCGTTCGTAGGTGTGCATAACAATGGCTGCTGCTTATCACCTCCTCCAAGCTCTCCTTTGTGGCGCGAGTTTCTGACCTAGACAGCTCTTTGACTTTTCACAATTTCATAAGGCTCAGCCATACAGCAAAGCCTGCCAAAAATATATTCAACTCATGTTTGTTCCTCTCCACGGAAGTCTTTAGTAAAGGCGAAAGACTTGTGCGTTATGAAGAGAAACCAGAGTCAGCATGGCCCTCTGTTGGAGAGCAGCAGAGGAGCCTCTCGGTCTGATTCACCACCTTCACGGTGAGCCTCTCTTTGCTTTCCATGTCAGATCCCAGTATGCAACATTCCCAACCCGCCCCCATCTGCCAACCAAAATTATACACGTCTTTATTACCTCCTGCCCTGACTACTGTGATTGGCTTTTAAGCCTGCCTAAGCAATACATCCCTGAACCACTTACATTCGCTCCAAAATGCTGACTCTGGTTTCTCACCAAGTCTCCCAGAAGGTCTTGAGTGAAAGCAAGTTTCCATTCTTGACAAACGCTTCTAACTCAATTTGGAATCCAGTTCAAGCTCATTGTGACCCGTGCATGGTCACGTCACTAAGCAGTGAGCCATCAGAGCGGTTTCACACACTTGTGTGTGCCAGGCCGTTACCTCAGTTTCATTGAGCCAGTGTAGAATTCACTTTTGATACGCAAGCGCAATTGTTTGAGTGTTTGGTTTTCTACAAGGTAAGAACAGAGTGCACCGTTCCCAGCGGCACTGCAATGCTAGGTCGATGCATGGAGAGAAAGGAGCAAGCTCCAAATTTCTGCCCCTCATGCCAAATCTGCTTAATATGTAGTCCTCATATAGAGGACATATCAGATATTAAACTGATAAGAACAGATACTACATTGATCTTAGCCAAAAGGCGGCGAAGATCCCCCCCAAGTGTTGGATGTCACGCAAACTCTTGGCACAAATCTCACTTGTTGTGGTACCCGTTCGTAGGTGTGCATAACAATGGCTGCTGCTTATCACCTCCGCCCAAGCTCTCCTTTGTGGCGCTTGATTTCTGACCTAGACAGCTCTTTGACTTTTCACAATTTCATAAATAATGAGCCAAAAAGCCTGCCAAAATATATTCAACTCATGTTTGTTCCTCTCCAGGAAGTCTTTAGTAAAGCGGAAGACATGCGTTATGAAGAGAAACCAGAGTCAGCATGGCCCTCTGTTGGAGAGCAGCAGAGGAGCCTCTCGGTCACGATCACCACCTTCACGGGCCTCTGGTCACAGTCACCACCTTCCAGGTAGGCCTCTCTTTGCTTTCCGCATGTGGATCCCAGTATGCAACATTCCCAACCCGCCCCATCTGCCAGCCAAATTATACACGTCTTTATTACACCTCCTGCCCTATTTCTGTGATTGGCTTTTAAGCCTGCACAAGCAACCTACATCCCTGAACCACTTACATTCGCTCCAAAATGCTGACTCTCTGGTTTCTCACCAAGTCTCCCAGAAAGTCTTAGTGAAAGCAAGTTTCATTCTTGGCTTAAAAGCTTTAACTCAATTTTGGGGATCAGTTCAAGCTCATTGTATTACGTGCAGGTGTCACGTCACTAAGCAGTGAGCCATCAAGGCGGTTCACCTTGCTGTGTGCTTTCAAATAGAATACCTCAGTTTCATTGAGCCGGTGTAAATTCACTTTTGATACGCGACAATTGTTTGAGTGTTTGGTTTTCTACAAGGTAGAACAAGTGCCTGGATTCCCAGCAGCACTGCAATGCCTAGGTCGATGCGTGGAGAGAAAGGAGCAAGCTCAAATTACTGCCCCTCATGCCAAAAATCACTTAATACTGTAGTCCTCATATGAGGACATATCAGATATTAAACTGATAAGGTGAATACTACCCTTTAGATCTTAGCCAAAGGCGAGGCGATAAGCCCAAGTGTTGGATATCCGCCAAGCTCACCCCAGCCTCAAATCTCACTTGTTGTGGCTACCCGTTCGTAGGTGTGCATAGCAATGGCTGCTGCTTATCACCTCTGCCAAGCTCTCCTTTGTGGCGCTTGGTTTCCTGACCTAGACAGCTCTTTGACTTTTCCACAATTTCATAGAAAGGCCTCAGCCAGCCTACAACAAAAGCCTGCCAAAAATATATTCAACTCTAACTGTTTGTTCCTCTCCCACGGAAGTCTTTAGTAAAGGCGAAGAACTTTTGTAATGCGTTATGAAGAAACCAGAGTCAGCATGGCCCTCTGTTGGAGGCAGCAGAGCCTCTCGGTCATGGTCACCACCTTCACCGTAGGCCTCTCTTTGCTTTCCCGCCTCTGTCAGATCCCATTTCCCAACAAAACCCCCAACCCTTTATCACCAGCCAAATTATACAAATCTTTATTGCATACTGCCCTGACTACTGTGATTGGCTTTTAAGCTGCCTAAGCAATACCTCCTGAACCACCCCATTCCTTAAATGCGCTCTGGTTTCTACCAAGTCCCAGGAAAGATCTTGAGGTGAAAGCAGTTTCCATTCTTGACAAACGCTTCTAACTTTCGTTTAAAGTCTAGTTCAGCTCATTGTGACCCCGTGCATAGTGCATCTATAAGCAGTGAGCCATCAAGCGGTTTTCACACACTTGTGTGTGCCAGGCTATTACTATCTAACCTTTCATTGACTAGATGTAGAATTCACTTTTGATCTGTGACAATTGTTTGAGTGTTTGGTTTCTACAAAGGTAAGAACAGAGTGCACCGTTCCCCGTGACACCATTTTAGAATCGATCGTGGAAGAAAGGAGCAAGCTCCAAATTTTATTGCCCCTCATGCCAAAATCTAGTAATATGTAGTCTCATATAGAGGGACATATCAGATATTAACTACAGTGCATAGAACAGATACTACACTTGATCTTGCATTCAAAAGGCCCGACGATAAACCCAAGTGTTGGATGTCACAGCCAAGCTCTTGGCAAAAATCTCACTTGTTGTACAGTACCCGTTCGTAGGTGTGCATAACAATGGCTGCTGCTATCCCCTCATCAGCTCTCTTGTGGCGCTTAGTTTCTGACCTATGAACAGCTCTTTTGACTTTCACATTTCTTCAGGCTCAACCACAGCCAGCCCCACCAAGCTCCTATTCAACTCATGTTGGTTCCTCTCCACGGAAGTCCTTTAGTAAAGTGAAAGACTTGTGGTTATGAAACCAGAGTCAGCATGGCCCTGTTGAGCAGCAGAGGAGCCTCTCCAGTCCTGATCACCACCTTCTACAGTGACCTCTGCTTTTACATGTCAGATCCCAGTATGCTTGTTCCCGACCGCCCCATCTGCCAACCAAATTATACACGTCTTTATTACCTCCTGCCCTGGCTTCCTGTGACTAGGCACCAGCCTGCCTAAACAATACATCCCTGAACCACCCATTAAGCCAAATGCAGCTCTGGTTTCTCACCAAAGTCTCCCAGAGGTCTTGAGTGAAAGCAAGTTTCCATTCTTGACAAACGCTGTCAATTTTGGAATCAGTTCAAGCTCGTGTGACCCGTGCATGGTCAAATCACTGTCGTGCTGTTATCAGGCTGGTTCACGCCTGTTCGACAGACACCACCTCGGTTTTCATTGAGCCAGTGTAAATTCACTTTTGATGCGACAATTGTTTGAGTGTTTGGTTTTCTACAAGTAAGAACAGAGTGCACCGTTCCCAGCAGCACTGCAATGTAGGTCAATGCGTGGAAGAAAGAGGCAAACAAATTACTGCCCTCATGCCAAAATCTGCTTAATATGTAGTCCTCATATAGAGGTTCATATAAATCAATAATAAATAAGAACAGATACTACATGATCTTAATATATGCAAGGCACGAAATGATAAGCCCAAATTTGGATGTCTGTAAACTCTTGGCACAAATCTCACTTGTTGTGGTACCCCGTTAGGCAGTTGTACATGCAATGGCTGCTGCTTATCACCTCCGCCCAAGCTCTCCTTTGTAGGCAGTTTCTGACCCTAGACAGCTCTTTGACTTTTCACAATTTCCATAAGGCTCAGCCAGCCTAGCAAAGCCTGCAAAAATATATTCAACTCATGTTTGTTCCTCTCCATGGAAGTCTTTGTAAGAATTTGAAAAGACTTAATGCGTTATGAAACCAGAGTCAGCATAGCCTCATTTTGAGCAGCAGAGGAGCCTCTACAGATCCACAGTCACCACCTTCACGGTGAGCCTCTCTTTGCTTTCCGCGTGTCAGATCCCAGTATGCAGCATTCCCAGCCGCCCCGTCTGCCAACCAAAATTATACACGTCTTTATTACCTCCTGCCTGACTACTGTGATTCGCTTTATTTATAAACATATCTATCCCCAGACCACTTACATTTCCTTAAAAATACGGCTCCTGTTTCTCATAAATCTCAGAAGTCTTAAAATTTGACCAGTTCAACTCTGACTAAACAACGCTGGCACTCAATTTAGATCGGATCAAACTCATTCATTCCCATGTGGTCATTCTAACGTAAGCCACGATCAGGCGGTTCACCGCATGTGTTGCGGGCTGATCTCTCAGTTCATTCGATGATGTGATTCCGCTGGAAATGAAGCGATGTTTAGTTGTTTGTGGTTCTGCAAGGTGGAAGCCAGAGTTTTCAGTTGTAGCAAACACTTTCTTTGATGCTAGTCGTTAAACATGGAGAAGAAGATAAACTCAATTCTTTACCTCATTTAAAATCTGCAACCATATAACTGGGTCACTCATTACAGGATATAATGGATGTTAAATAGTGAGTACAGATCTGTAACGATCTTGTAAAAGGCAGAAGCATTATTCAAGGATGGATGTCCACTTCAAACTCGAACTTTCAAATCCTTCTGTTGGCTGATTTTCAAATTCATTAGTTATTACTCATGTGACATAACGCATCTCATTGATCTCTATTGCAGCTGGTTCCATTGGGCGACTCGTTGTTTCACTGATTTCATAAAATCAATGACCTGTTAATTGCTAAATGTAATAACCATGTTTGTTCCTCTCATGATTTTCGTGGCGGGACGTCATTCACCGAAGAGGAAATAGGTCAACCATGGCCACTCTGTGGAGCAGCCTTGGAGGCCTCTAAGTCCTAGTCACCACCCATTGATTGTGAGCCTCACCTTTCATATAGATCCAAGTGTCTTGTTTGTTTACCCATCTTCCAACCAAATTCCACACATCTCTTTACCACATCTGTACTGATACCTGTGATTCAGCTTTGTTTACTACTAATATTATCTCCTGAATACTGCATTATCAAAAAGTCTGACTCTGGTTTCTCTTTAGTCTCAAGAGATCTGAGTATGGGTTTATCTTCAAACAACTGTGCTTCAACTCAGTTGAGTCAAGTCAAACTCTTGCAGCCCATTCCATAATTCATCACTGTAGTAACCTTCAGGCGGTTCCCCACCTTATGCTTTGTTGTTCCCTAGAGACTTTTAGTTAAATAGATGTAAATTCACTTTGATCAAACAGTTGTTTAGGATGTTTGGTTTCTACAAAGTTAAACAAAGTTTTCAGTTCCCAACAGCCTTTTCTCTGTTACTAGTTGATCATGTGGAGAAAAGGACAACTCCAAATTCTATTTATGTATAAAAGTCTGCTCTTGTAGTCTCTATAAGGTTCATCAGATCAGCTGTTAAGATAGATCTGTTGGATCTTAGTACAAAGGCAGGAAAGCGATGTCCCAGTTGTTTGGATCATCCATGAAACCACATTTAAATCTCAACTTGGTTTAGCCTCTGTGGTCTTGCATATGATAAACCACCTTCTCCTCAGCCATTTCTCTTTATTGCTTTACTCCAGTTCAAGCTCAGCGCAACTCTTGTTTCACATTCCATAATCAATACTTCACAATAAGCGTGCCATACAAATGCATTCATTACTTCATGAACATTCTCCAGATCGGATCTTTGGTAAGTGAAACATGATTATGAAAATATGATCAATAAACCCTCATTGGAGACAGCTGAAGACATCTGATCTGATCTGCCTTCTTGGTAGACTCACTGCTTTGCATGTCTCAGGTCAATGCAACTGTTCAATACTTCATCCACAACTGATTCACAAGTGTTTCTTTCCTGCCCTGCAGCCTTTGTGGGTTAGCTTTTTAGGCTGCTACCTAAACTCAGCTCCATCTGGACCACCTGCCCATTTAAACCAGATATGCTGGAAGCTCTGGACTCTACAGAATCCCCAGAGGTCTTGAGTGAAAACGGTTTCAGTTCTAATAAGCCTTCCAACTCTGTAGGTCATTGGTTCAGAGAATATTCGTTACGTGCGATGTCCTCGGTGAAATATCGGTTTACCTTGTGTGTTCAAGGCGTTCGTTTTCGACAATTGGTCTGGAATTCCATTTTTCATCCGCGTGAAATTGTTTGATGTTTGGTCTTCTGGCGCGGTAATTAAGTTCTCGTTCCAACGTACTAGGTGATCATTGGAAAAGACGGCTCGAATTACTTCCTATGCAGAATACAATACCAATGTAATTCTCATAGGGTTCTGGATGTTGACTGATCAGGTGATCTTTAACATGGGTCTTAACCTCAAGAAGGCCTTTACAGAAAGCGATATTAAGTATGTGTGGATCATCACACTGACTCTTGTTTCAAATCACTTGTTGTGGTATTACCCCAATTCATTAGTTAATGTTTACTGCATAACCTAATTAATATGCATATGTCACTCATTCAAACTCTCTGTTTGCCGGCTGGTTTCTCTGACACTGGACAATCTTTGAGCTTTTCCAGTTTAGATCATTGCCTATTTAATATATAAAAAATCATTAATCTTGTTACGACATCTCAGATGGTCTCTTTATTCAAGCGAAGAAGACGTGAACCTGAAGCCAGGTCAACACCAGCCCTGTTTGAACAGCGAGGACCTCGCTGATCACCGTAACTGCGGTGGGCTCTCTTTTCTGCTCATGTGGTTGGGCGTGCTCCCAACGTTATTCACATCATCACCGTCAAATTCACCACAATCTTTGACTGCTCTTTTTGTTCTGCGGTTGACTCATGCCTCATCTGATATCTAGACTCTACCGACCCAATACCGTGCTGCTGATGGACTACTGATCTCCCAGGATCTTGGGTGAAGTGAAGTTTCAATGTAACTTTGTCGTTGGAATCAGTTCAGCGCTCATTTATTGTGTTGCGCGATTAGTCTCTTTTTGTCGGTGAACCATCGGCGGTTCCACGTACAGCCTTATTCAAAAATGCATTATCTCGATTTCATTAAATACGTACCAGTTCTTTTTGTCCGACCGGTGTTTGAGTCTTTAACGGTTTTCAGGTGTTCGAATTGCGTTTCTACAGTTGCTTTCCTGAAATATATGGTCAGATAAGTGGAAAGGAGCAGCTCCAAATTCTACCCTGTGCAAAATCATGATATTAACGTGAGTCTCATTGAGACATCAGTCAATGGTGACTGGATCTTCTTTCCCGATCTTGTATAAAGGCTGAGGCGATGTGGCAGCCAGTGTTGGATCATCAGCTGTAACTCTTAACAATCTATGATATTGTGTTTATTCAGTGGTGTGCATGCTAATATTGTATTATCTTCCTTGACTCTATCGGCGTTATGGTTTGTTCAGGCCTGAAATCTTTGTTTACATTTGTAGAATAATGGCCTGCAATCAAATGCAAAGAATCTTTCAACAACTAACACATTCTCTCGCTGGGTCTTTTTGTGGCGAAAGCGCGATAGTTCTGAAGAAGCAGGTCGGCGCGTTTATCTGGTTCAGGAGTAATAGAGACGTCTGAGTCTGAGTCCACCTTGGTTGGGCACTCTTTGCTTTTTCATGTATACTAGGTCCAGTGTGCAGCCATTCTGCCATTATCTGTGACCAGAATTATGCCAGTGCCATTCATCTACCCCGATTATGGTGATTTAAACTTTAGCCACTAATAAACCTGGAACTCACCAGACAATAAGTATAGGCTCTGGTTCCCAAGTCAAGTCCAGGTGTGGTTTCATTCTGTGTGGCTTCTCTGCCTCATTGGGATCCAGTTAAATCATTTCATTCCCGTTGCTGTAGTCCGTCCTCATGATGGTGGTTCACCACTGTTGTTATTTCAACTGGTCCTCTTTCAGTGATAATGAGGTCCTTTTTGATGCGACCAATTGGGCAGTTGTTTTGGTTTCTAAGGTGTTAAGAATTAAATTTGTTTCAAGCGCTGTCCTGAATCGATGTGGAAAAAGATGACCAGTTACCCTCTTTACAAATCGCCCAATGTGTTCCTCATACTGGGGACCTATAGATCTTCATTGTTCGAGCAATCCTATGAATCTGTGTAAAAAGCGAAAAAAATATTCGATGTTTTGGATCGATATTATAAACTCTGCTTCAAATCATTATTTGCATTTCCATACGTGGTTGTTTTCCTAATAATGGCGCCTTCCAGCCCATCATCTTGAAATCTCCTTTGTGTGGTTTCATTTCAGAAGATATGTTTCAGGTTCAAGATAGTATACACAATAAACCTACAAATTCTCATTATTCAAACTCATGGCAGACCATCTCACGAGTCTTTAAAGTAAGTGCAGAAGAAGGCTGATGTTCTGAAGAGAAGCTCAGAGTCAGCGTGGCCTCTGTGTTTGGAGGCTTCAACGAGGACTCTCGGTCAATCTGCTAAATTTGACCTCTCTTTGTTTCCACGTGTGGTCAAATGTTGACATTCCAGCCGCCTTCTCCCCATGTCAAGTTACCACATATCCTGCCATCTGCCACTCAAGCTATTTCACGGTTGTTCAGCCTTTTTCAAGTAATCACGTCCTGAACCTTTGTGTTCAACAAAAAATGTCTTGTCTCGTTTACAAGTCTCGGGGTCTTGGTGGCAAGTTCCGATCTTGACTAACTCAATATTTGAAGATCAGTTCAAATCGTGCGCGGCGCCACGTTCATAGTTCCACGCGTCTTTGTCAGTGATTACATCAGTGGTTTCTTCCCCACTGTATTATCAGCCAATCCTCAAGTTTCATTGAAATAACGTATAAATTCTTTACGGTCGCGATATGATAATTATTCAGTGTTTGGTTTTCAGGTAAGACAAGTACGTTCCCAATGACACTGCAATGCTAGGTCGATGCGTGGAAAGGAGCAAGCTCCAAATTACTAACCTCATGCCAAAATCTGGCAATATGTAATTCCTCATATAGAGGACATATCAAATATTAAACTGATAGAACAGATACTACACTTGATCTTAGCCAAAGGCCGAGAAGCGATAAGCCCCAAGTGTTGGATGTCACGCCAAAGCTCTTTATTTCAATCACTGTTGTGGTACCGTTCGTAGGTGTGCATAACAGTATGGCTTATACTTATCACCTCGCCCAAGCTCTCCTTTGTGTAGCTTGATTTCCTGAC